>NW_003314355.1:406091-461504 GCF_000143415.4 Selaginella moellendorffii | reverse complement strand
GAACCCCCTGCAACCCCCCCCCAGTGGGAGATGCACGCTTTGGGCTTTCACCCCTTGACCCGTATTAGTATTTGGACTTAGTCTCTGGCTCGATCTCGGACCCGATTTTGGATCCGACTTCGGATTCGGTCTCGGACTCGATCTCGGACTCGATCTTGGACCCGATCTCGGACCCAACCTCGGACCCAACCTCGGACTCGGTCTCGGACCTGATTTCGGATCTCGGACTCCGTCTCGAACTCGGTCTCGAACTCGGACTCGAACTCGGTCCCTGAGTCGATTCTGGACTCTATCTCAAACTCGGTCCTAGAGTCGGTCTTAGACTCGATCTTCGACTTGGTCCCATCCGATGAACTCTTTGTCATTTTTGTCATGCTTTCGAGGTTCCTTTAGCCTACGACACCTCGGCAAGTTGGTTCCTTACATCCTAGAGGACTATGGGACTTAGTGGTCAGGCTTGTGGGCCTCGATCCAGTGGCAGTGTTGGCAAACACGGCCATGGGCAAAAAAGGACTTGGTGGGGACCGGAAAAGGGATATTAGGGAAGGCTATTCCCCATGTCTGTGGGCATCCTAAGGATGCTAAGGAGTGGATTTGGGATGATCACTCATGGACGGATGGCTTAGTTTTTGAGAGATGGGATTGTGATGTAGGTGGTGTCAGACCACTAGTGTGACTAAGGTGAATGGGCATGGCCTTAGTGTAACGGGCTGATATGTCAATGGTACCTTGGGGTGTCGGTCATGGGATTGAACACATAGAGCACTTAGACCAAGTGCAATGGTTGAGTGGCATGGATGCCATTCTTGGGGCTAGCAAGTCCCTAAGTCCAAAATAAGACTTATGGAGATTGTGAGTGAGACTCTTCCAAGTGGTCGGAAGTGTAGTTAAGTGACTAAAGTAGAATGAAAAATTTAATCACTTACAACTAACTCTTAGTACTAAGGGAGGCTTGGGGTGAAAGCACAAAGCATGTGTCCCTCAAAAGGGAGGGGGGGGGGAGGGATATGGGGGGTTTCAAATGTATAGTAGGGATAGTGGGTAGGTTGGGCATAGATGACCAACCTAAGGCATAATCTAGCTCCTGTTTGCATACCTATCTTTGTTTTGCGTCTAATTTGGGTTTAAGCCCAAGTTCCACACCATGCTAGCTGGTGGAATACCCATATCCTTGAGACTCCGTTTGGCTCCGTTTTGTGTGTTGTTCTTGGCATTGGGATGTTGATTGCTCTAGGACTGATCCAAGTTGCTCTTTGCTCTTGTCCTTTCTCTCCTTGGGCTGTATACTCAGGAGTCATTCCGTGCTTTAGTGCCATTGCTCTTTGGCTTTATTGTAGCGCACGTGGTTTTGACCCTTTATCCTATGGTGATTTACCATAGGATAACACCACAAAGCGGAACCTAAACCCTCTTTGTGCCACGTGACAGATGCCACGTGTCCATGCCACGTGTCCACAGGAAACCGAGGTTCAGGGTCTTGGGCCACTGAACGAGAGAACGGTGCCAAACTCCCAAGCATGGAGCCAAGGAGTGACAAAACCGATCCATGGAGCAACTCTCGAGCATAAAGCCCAAGGAGCGAAGGGACAGGAGTCCGGAGTGACTTGGAACAGTCCTAGAGCAACCAGCATCCCAATGCCAGGACCAACACACAAAACGGAGCCAAACGGAGTTTGGCGCTATTTCGGCATACCGGTGGCCTAACGCGAGGATATGGGTACTCCACCAGCTAACATGGAATGGAACTTGGGCTTAGACCCAAGCCGGACGCAAAACAAGGACAGGCACGCAAGCGGGAGCTAGACTATGCCTCAGGTTGGTCGGCCATGCCTGACCTACCCACTATCCCTACTATACATTTGGAACCCCCCACAGCCCCCCCCCCCCTTGAGGAACACACACTTTGGGCTTTCACCCAAGCCTCCCTTAGTATTAGGAGTTAGTCTCTGGGACAAACTCGAAACTTACTAAATATGGAATGTCCTTAGATTGCGAATTTGGACACGAGACAAACACCATTGAGTTCAGGACGATCTCTACATTTTGTAGATATGCCAAATGAGCAAATCTGGACACTTTCCATAAATAGCTTTTGGGACCGAATTGAGACTAACACAAAGGGCATGATAGCGAGGGTGTTTGGCAGACACGGTAAGCTATCATCTAGCGATATTGAGGGACCAATCTCAATATCGCGGGGGTTCCCAACACTAGCAAGTGCAAGTCAACGAATGAGTTTCTCTAACCAGGTCAAGTATGCTTGACAAATAGCACGTAGGAATTCCGTCCTTATGCCCATCTGGTCAAGTGCACACGCGAAGACCAGTTTCTCAACTAGCTTAGGCGGAGACTGATAACGGGCCCAGCAATACCGACCTCCTGCCATCGTGGCAGTAAGGTAAGAGTGTCCGTAAGGACTAGTTGACAGGTAACTTTCGATACCCGAAGTTACATTCGCGACACTTTATGCTTGGGAGTTTGGCACCATTTCTACATTCAGTGGCCCAAGGCCCTAAAACTTGGGTTCCACACCATTGTCCTTTGGACACGTGGCATGTTACATGTGGCAT
This sequence comes from Selaginella moellendorffii, assembly GCF_000143415.4. NCBI lineage: Eukaryota > Viridiplantae > Streptophyta > Lycopodiopsida > Selaginellales > Selaginellaceae > Selaginella > Selaginella moellendorffii. Next base: position 458,934 of record NW_003314355.1, on the reverse strand, counting down.
ATAGAGGATTTAGGTTTTGCTTCGTGGTTATCTTATAGTAAATCACCATAAGATAAAGGGTAAAAACCATGTGCGCTACAACCTCAACCTTTACCAATATAAACATCGCACTTTAGAACTTTAATATTGGCATTTCAAATCAATTTTCTATGTGTATCCAACATTTTGCATTGCATATGTTACACAAACTTCATTTCTCCATCCTAGGAAGTTCTTTACTTGAATGTACCATCATCCTCTCACTTTAAACACTAAGTTTCATTTATCTATAAATTGTGTTAGGATTGTGCATAACCCTATCATTTAAGTACCTTACCACTCTTTTCTTTAGAGTTTTTACTTTTGCTAAATTGGAGCATTTGGGAATCCATTCTTGGAAAAAAAAAAAAAAATTCACAATTTATTAACATCTAATACATGAGTGTTTCTTCCCTGATTTTGTCATTTAGATTCCTTCCAATGATTTCTATAGCCTATTTTTTGCTATTAATTTTTTGTTCCTATCATTGATTATTGCACCAAGCAACATAAGATCATTATTTCTATCCTTGAAGTATTTTTTTGGTTTTATAGTAAAGGTTTTGTTTTGCCAAATTCAAAGGGTGTTCAACCTTAATAAGTTTCTTTAGCATTTTTTGCTAGGGGCTTTATTTATGGCCCAATTTTGTGACCCTCTCATAGGTTTTTTTTTAAATACTACTTTATTAAACTCACAATACCATTATATTCATTTCACCTAGGTATCTTTCCCATTTGGCCACCGTGACTAAGTTGCATTATTATTAATAGTTCAAATTAACATTATGAACTACGAATTTTATTCCTTGACCTAATAAGGAGTTTATTCTTTTTTAGCCATAAGATCATCTAGTGATCTCATATTGACACTTTAACGGGTTTACCAATAGATATTAAATTTACCAAACTTTTAAGTTATTGATTATGACCTCAAAGGCATCCCCTACACTTCATAGTGCAATCAAGTTAGCCCTTCTAACCAAAGGTCTATAGCAACTGGCAATAAGAACAAAAAGAATGAAAATCCTCCTAACTGCTTTCATCATTGCAAAGAGAAGAGAAATAAAGCTCTATATATTTTAAAGAGAAGAAGGTTTACCTAGAGCAATATGATATATATAAAATTGCTAATGAGTGATGGATGATTTGAAACTAGACATAAGAGTGGATCCAAACTTACCACTAGCCTAAACATACAAATGTAAAGTTGTGATCCTCTACTTCATAGTTACCCACAAATACAATTTGGTGATATGTTCTTCCTATGTAAGAGACTATAGGTGTGAAATACATTAATATTATTAAGTTTTGAGCTTAGCATAAAAGAAATAATTTGTTGTATGCAGTGGTGCTTAGTTTGATTAATAATAGTGTTATTCCTGTTTTGTGTTATCTGTTAATCTAATTGATCAATTAAAATAAACACAAGATTAAGCTTACTGACTAGATGGTAGAATAAACTATTTATAAATTTTAAATATCATACTCCCTTATTTAAACGTGCTATTGGCATATGGCATCCGGCGTCTTTTATTCCATTTTTAGAATATTATTTCTAAATATACTTATAATCTAACGGTTCAAATTCAAAAACTTCAAATAGAGGGCATAGATCAAGTGCCAAAGGGGTGGCAACTCTTCAATTTTTTAATGACGATCCAAATCAAGAGAAAAAATTTAGGGCGATTAGGCATATTGTGAGCTCTCTCTCTCTTCTCTCTCTCTCTCTCTCTCTCTCTCTCTCTCTCTCTCTGGGCTTTTCTGGATTCCACTTCAGCCTCCATTGTTTGTTCTTGTAGATGCATGAATTGGCTGTGATGTCTTCAAATTCCAATGCCCTGGATTGAGCTGGCCATTGCATACTATTCTTCTGTCAAAAGGAACATCCTAGAGAGGCGAGAACTGGCTGGTTTGCATGTGGTCAACAAGCTCAGCGCTCCATACCAGAGCACTGACGAGCATCCTGCAAAACCTTTTTATTTGCCAAGGACAGTGAGTTGCATATGCCAAGATTGAAAAGAGCCAGGTGATACGTTCACCATCAGCAGCTGATCAGGTTTAGGAGGTAAGTAACTCTCCTCAAGTGTGTTTGACAGGCTGTTTGTTTCCTTGGTCGTTTCAATAAAAAAAGAAAGTGGACTATTGTGGGAAGAGGCTCTCCTTGGGTTCCATGAGAAAGCTTTGGAAATTAGCAGGTAACTCCTCAAGTTTTGTGTTTTTTTGGGTGATCTGATCTTGTGCCATGCCACTCAGGCCAGGAAGCACCCGGCACTGGCCAATGCAGTGGGTCAGAAATTAGAATTTATCTGCTTGACCAGGGGGGAGGACTGGTAATTTATTTCATTTTTTATTTCTTCTTGCCTTGATGAAAAGCTTAGTTTCAGTTGCTCAATCCTTGACGTGATTCCATGTGAATAGCATACCAATTTTCTTATGTGCCAGAACGTAGCTGGTTCAAACTGTTCTCAGCTGTGGTGAGTTGCTGATTCAATCTTTCAAAGTAACAGTAAAACCAAATGATGAACAGAATGTGGTAGAAGTTGCAAAATCCTGCAATCTCTTTAGGCGAGCAGCTGGACGGAAATTGGGCTTGCTGGCCTTGGTGGCAGTGGAACCTTGGCGGTGCCAATGATAAAACTACTGGACGAGGCCTTTTGTGTCCTCCTCTTGTGAGTATGCCAGGCCAGCAAGGGAACGCTTGGATTCACTTGCAAACACAAGTATAGAACTCCAACATTCGTTCTTGCTTCCTTCTTTTGTTCTTTTCTTGGTATTGCTCTCATGTTTTCCATTGCTTTCACTTATGCTCTTTTTTATTAGTGTGGCTTTATAATGGAGACGGTCCTTCTCAGTCTGAATAACACCAATGATATTTGTCATTCATGAAGAAAGTAGCATTTATCTCGACAAACATCATTACTTTTGAGCTGAGTCCCAGTCCGAGTGAAGATGGCAACGATGATCCAGCAGCAATTCTAGAATGCAAGCAACCTGATCGAGATGGGGCCTCTAGGATTGACGTTGCCATGGACACTTTTGCTGTGTCATTGAGCTCACCAGGTATGTGTGCCTTTACATTCTCAACTCCTTTCATTTGCTCACTTTGTTTATGTGAGAGAAAGATGACAAGTCATGTTTTTCTCGATCAAATGAGTGAGGTAAGAGAGGTCTCTTCCCTTTTGTGCCATTGTAAACTACACATCCAGTCTTGTGATTATTTTTACAAACTGCTGTGGCATTCAAGCTAATGGCTCACAATCAATACAACTATTCTTTTTATTGTTATTGACTCTGATATCTTTGTGGCCTCATTGATGTGGATCACTTACTGACGTTTGATGTTTCTGTAGGAGAAAAGATGGATCAGAAAATGAAGATGTAAAAATGTGAAAATGAAGTAATCTCAGCACATAATAGTAAGGATTGCAGGTTTAATCTACCTTAAACTCATGACACTGTGTCCAGATAATTTATGGTAAAGTAGAATATGTCGAATTCTAGGAAAAGTAGTTGTTCTTATTTCCAATGAATGAGCTTTTGGAGGTGCTTGTGTGTTTTACAGCCTGGTTTTCCTATTGCAGGTCTCCCTTCTTATTCCCAGGAGTGGCAGAAAGGCTGGGATTTATTTATTTTGGTTCTTTTGATTGGAAACTACTGAGATTCAGTGTTGAGCTCTATAATGAAAGGCAGAGAATTTATGGTTGCCATATTCTTGCAGTGGGGATACAATCTTGAAATTTTGTGTTGAGTGCCAACGCTGTACCATTATGGTGTTCTTCCTCCTCTATCACTGGAAAGCAACATGGCAGTGACTGCTTTGCCGACATTCTCGAGATTTATACACAAGTGGTACTATGAGCCGGTGCTAAAGCCGGGACAGCCTCCACTTCCACCGGGTCCGCTTGGATGGCCCGTCTTTATCAACATGGCTGCTTTTCTCAGAGCCTTCAAGTCTGGATTACCATACTCTTTCATGGCTCACTTCTTGATTTCAGGTATAATCGAGTGGGTTTTACAAGGCCTTTCTGTTCTAGCAGCCCAACGCCCTGGTTGCCACACCAGAGGCATGCAAATTCGTGCTCTCTAAAGACAGCTTTGAGACAGGATGGCCAAAGAGCGCTGTTGTGCTCATTGAACGAAATCTGTTTGCAAGATTAACTGAAGAGAGCTACTTGAAGCTCCAGAAGCTTACTGAGTCACTGTGAACAATCCCAAAGCTCTTAAGCAGTATGTGCCTTACAACAGCATGCCTTGCAAGGTGGCCTATGGAGCAACCTGCGTTGAGCTTAGAGTTGTCAAGATATTGGCAGCTGCCATAAGAGCAAGAAATCCACTGTCGTCATGACTAATGAGCACGACCGATGAGAATTTTAGTTGCTATAAGATTGTTCTTCTTACCGAGATGAGAAGGGTAAGTGATGTTTACTTCCTCTCTGTCTTATTTTCTCGTTGATACTGGTTTTTTCTGATATGACAGTTCATGTATCTAACTGTCCTCTACATTTTATATAGGAAAGACTCCAGTCTCGATGTGGATGAGATTTCTCCTTGTACTACATTGACAACCAAGGCATTCAGGCTTTCCCCATCAACTTCGCCAACACTGCCTACAACAAAGCCTTGAAGGTAAAAGCCATATGCATTGTCTTACATAGTTTTGTGATGTTTTCTTATTCTCAGGCCAGGTGAAAGGTCATCAAGCTTATCCAGGACCTGATCAACCAGCGAAGAGCTTCTAGAAAGCCACAGGAAACAAGCATTCTTTTGTTGCTCATGGATGAGCTGGATGACAAAGGAGAGTTTCTGGAAGCGCTGAAATCATAGACATGCTCAACATGTACATAAACGCTGGTCACTACTCGATGGCTGATGGTTTCCTAAAGAAAAATCCTGATGTGCTTGAGAAAGTGAAGATAAACATTTACAATTTCATACAAACTTTCCTTCATACAATCTTTCTTCTTTAGGCCACATCCAGACTAATCTGTAAAAGTTTCAAACTTTTGTAATTATAAAAGAAAAAAGTATTCTACTGAATTGTACCTCATAGAAGATGATATCCTATGTATTCTCATGCCTCCACTATTCTAATTCATCCCTGTCACTTCTGTATTTGGAAGGAAATGCTATTTATGAAAACTCTGCATTTATGTTTACCCTTTGCTCCAATGGACCTAACGAAGACATGTTCAAGACAGATGCAAACTAGCAGGTATTCTTAAAGAACCATAGAACTGCACATCATCTCTTTAAGGGAAATTTATGAGGTGCTTGTAAGGCTCTAAAGTGTTAACCTCTGGATATCTTTCAATAACAGAAAAAAACTTTTAAAACATGAATGCTACTTTTTTGCTGCTTCTTTCATGTTTTATGGTAGTCAAGTTACAACTTCTGGAATTCTATGAGCAGCATCTGAGGAATGTCTAGGGAATGAGAAACTGTAAGTTGTAGTATGATATTTTCTTGCTCTAATAAATAGTTAAATAGAAGCTGCCTGTTGTAGCCTTTGTGGCTTTCCTTGACTACAAACCAATGCTTACAAGGTCAGAATGACACAAGCAGATATTTTATAAAGATGTATTGCATTTTGCTATTTAGAGAAATCTTTGGAGATGTATATATTCCAAACATGCAATTCTTAAGAACATCTCAAAAATATCATTATTTTTGTAGAAAACTCTACTCTTGAAAACTTAAGAAAATAATTCTCACTTATAAAAATCCTCAAAAAACTATCAAACTTAAACTTAATGTAATTAAAAGCTATATATGTGAATTGTAAGTTTTTTTTAAAGAAATTCATTTAAGAAATACTTTATAGTATATATTATATGTTAATAATTATATTATGTTATACTTTAAAAAGTGAAAAATATCATTATATTATTCTTGTATATTGTAATATGTTAGATCTAAGTTTAATTATTTATTTTTATGTTCTTTATAAGGAACATACAAACAATATAATTTAGAGAATGAAGAATTTGAAACTTTATTCACAAATGATAATCTTGAAACAACAATACATATTATTTTAAAAATAAATAAAATCAAAATACGCTTAAATTTTAGAATATTTTGAAAATATCATTAGATTATATTAAATATAGTACTACAAAAAATAAATTTATTATTACTTAAATAGTAATGTGGTTTCTAAGTTTATAATAAAATTATTAAAATTTCTTATAATCTAAGTTTGTTCATAATAATATTCTCCTTTAGATAATTGCTGAATAGTAAGCATTTTTTAATAATATAATAGTAATTTTATATTTAAAATATACTTTTTGAGATTTTTAGCTATATATGATTTAAAATCTTTTGGTAAGAGACAATCTTGGAATTGTTTTGAAATTTTCAAACTTCCTTAGAAATTTTGAAATCATAACATCTAGCATGATATTACCTAATTATAATCCTAATGAACTGTAATTTATAATTTTTAAATTTAAGGGTTACAATCTAGATATTTAATTTTGGAGTTGTTCTACTAATTTTTAACCTAAATCACTTTTCATGAGAATTTCATATTGACCAGTGTTTTTAATATTTAAAATTTTATTTCTATTTGTGAGGGTCACATATTAAATTTCTTTGTTCTTATTCTAAGTTTTTCTTTCTCAAATATTTTTTCTCTTTATCATTTAATTTTCATAGTAGTTATGTTATATATTATAACTTACAATATATCTTACATACTCTTGATCTATTAGTAACTTATATTTTGTTTAGAAAGCTTTTACACATGTATTAATATTTTTATTTTATAAAAATATCTAATATAAATATTTAATAAAATAAGTTTTCTATCTTTACCAGCTGAGATGTATTTTTCTCACAAATGTGACATATAATTTTACACTATTTCGAAACCATTAAATTTTTTTTATAAAATACTTAATCTACCATTTGAACTAACAGGGTATTTTCCTTATGCTTAGGTATAGATTGATATAATAAAAAATTGACAAAAAAGATAAAGCTCAATTGAAGCTTTAAGACAAACCTATACTAATGCTTTATAATAAAATTATGCATTCATGTCTCATATATAACATGGTATCTAATGTGGTGTAAGCCATCTCATACATATTCAAAGATCAAATCCATTTTCTTAATTATATCCAGTTATATAAAGATTTCAAATAAAATAAAACATTACCTATTAGCTCAAAGAATAACATAAAATTATAAATTATAACATTACACTAATGAGTTTGATAAAAATTATATTATATTAAAAATATTTATAAGAACATATTCTACTATTATTGTGGATTTGTAAAGAAAGAAGAGATATTTAAGAGTACATTCAAAAAAATTTTTATATATACTAAATCAGTAAACAATTCAAACCCAAATCAAATAGTTATATATGAAAATTAAAATTTAAAAAATTTAAAATAATTATGATTTTAGGTGAATTGTCAGTGAGAGTAAATTGGAAGAATAAAAAACAATATTTTATTATCTTCTGCATAATATTAGTTAACTTTATTTAATATTTCTAATGTAAATTTATAAGTGATTTATAAGTTAAATTAATCTGTTTTAAACTTTCAATTTTATATCATGGATTACAACTATAAATTAAGCTACATTAATAAAATAATTTAATTTATGTATGGATGTAATTACGGTTTTAATGTTGCATGAAAAAGAAATTAGTCACTTTTAATAAAATAACATATATTACACACAAACCCAAAATATGAAAAAAAATAAATAACATGTGTTTCAAATTATTAACTTGGATGGATCATTGGTAAGTTGTAGTAAAAATTATATGCTCTTTTGAAGAAGTCTCATTCTTGAAGTGTATTCTTGATGTTTCTACTGTTTGAGCTTGGAAACAAAAGAAATCCACAAGAAAGTCCTATAGGATTTACTAGGCTAACGTATTTGCATGATAGGGTTTTCATGAAGATATCTAACTTTGGGCATCTAGGAAGTCATGTCACTAACTTGAGTGATGGGTAAATAAGAAATCAAAACTCAAATGCTTATAGTTTTTTTAAAATTTTCTCAAGGATATTTTTCTCATGTGAAGTTCCATTACTTTACTTTAATCTAGCCCCTATTTCAAAATATATATTCTTGGTAACAGTTTTGCAATTTGGCTTTACTTGCTGGAATTAAGCTTAATAGTTGATAAACTACAAACTACCTTGGAAAAGTATTCTTTTTTACTAAAGTGAACCTATGATAGAGGGTAAACATATCTCACAAGTGTGTTGCTAAAAGGATGTATTAATTGGAAGAAGGAATCATTGGCACAAGAGGGCATTCTTTTAGATTTGCAACTATAGAGAGTAAAAGGGTGTAGTTGATGGGACAAGTGTTGCTTCTTAGAGAGGAATGAAACAAATATTCAGTAACAAATAATGACTTCCTAATGCACTATGTGCTCATCACATTCTATCCTACAACAACAGGTGCTTTATATAAGTTCAAGTACCAACTTAGCATAGTTGCTCCTCCCTTTTGGAATAGCATTTAGAAAAACAAAGTGCCACATGATAGCTCTAGCAATGAAATTCACAACTTCATAGACAATAAAAAATATGGTATAGGGGATTGTCTTGATATATAAAACTTAGTCAACACAGTTTCCCATAATAAATGATTTCAATAGCTACGACAAATTAACACACCATTAGTTATCATTGAATAAATATATGTCATTATTCTTGCAGACTATCAAGGAGTTAAATAGATTGAATGCACTATTTGGATTAAATAAGGATGTCCACTATATTTAGCTTATACATGAATGCCCTTGAGAGTTTAATGTGACATTAAAACTTCTTGGAGATCCATATAACTGACCATTTCATTCTCACAATAAGAATTTGACCACTTACAAACTAGCAAGAATTCTTTGGATTTCACCTTATTTTTTCACGAGTTTCTTTTGCAATTGCATCACATTCATTTGGCTGAATTCCTATTGGCTGTAGTTCTATAAAGCAGAGTGCTTGATATTTTTATGATTAATAATTTAAAAAAAAAATAAAGCTAAATAATTTTAAGTTTAATCTAAAATAAAAAGATATATGTATGTGTACAGCCATTACTATAGAGAATGAAAACTGACTCTACCACATGATGCAACTATAAATGACAATATATGCTGAGTAATAGAAGATAAACTTAAACTTATATCAACTAAATAACAAGGGACCTCTTATTATAAAAATTAGTTTGGAAAGAGAACATTGGATGAACTGACAAAAAGTGAATTGTACTTCTAAAAAGATGGAAAGGTTATTGACTTATTCACACAAAAACTCTTCACTACTCACATGACTCCTTGTTCTTGAAAAATCTCTATATCAAAACCTTCCACTACAATAGCATTAACATGATGTTGTTAATGCCAAGACCTTAACCCAATAAATGGATAGTGCCAATTCAAAAAATATTGAAAACTCTAATATATGTGGCCAACCTCATCATACACTTAGCAGCAAATATCACAACCACGACAATATCCTCGCCCTTATCCAATTTACATGAGTGGTTATACTCAAACTATTGTACCATTACAATACCGTCCTTTGAGATATGTGGGAAACTCATATCAATGCCAGGCATCATCAATCACTATAAAGTGATCAAACCAATTGTATGTATCATCCTCAAGATTCCCATTGAAGAAATTTAGCCAGACGTAAGGATTAGCATCAAAGGCAAGAGAAGTTTCACCATACATCATGAATATTACTATCAATTAAGTTTTATTATTCAATTGCAACTATATAACATTGAGCAATTGCATCAATTGTTATTCTAGAGTCAAAAGAGGAAGATGCTTTTGTAAAGGAGGAGTACTCTATTCTACCGTAAAGATGAATGAAAATAGAAAAAGCAAAAGAGAATAAATGGAAAAGCTACAAAAATAAAAGAGATCTAGACAATACAAAAGCTAAACCAAACACACAAATTTAAGCACTTCTCAAGGAGGACCAAAATTGCTCTTCATCTTCACTAATGTGGGTGCATGGAATATAAAAGTGTATTCGATTAGCCCAAAAACCCTAGCTTATATACAAGAGTGAGTGGTCTAGATTAAAACTAATTCAATCGTTACTATGCTAATAATAGTAAACGACATCATAGCCATAAAATAATAATAATCCTTTGTAAATATTTCTAAATCTTATAAATTTATTAAGAAAAGAATAAATCTTTTATTTATCAATTAATCAAAGCACTTCTAAAAGATGTCAATCTCAACCTTTAATAAAAGGTCTTCAATCATTTTACTTTAATTTCTTTGAGACTATTTGGAGGATAAAGATAAATAAGTAAGCCCTAAATAAAACTTTTTCTATGCTAATATTAATTTTATTAAAAGGCATTAACTCTGTGATTCCCCAAATTCATGAAGTTAAATGCTCTTGATGTAGCTTGGAAATGGGACAATTCATGCCATAAGAATCCCTTATGGCATTATCTTTCCATAATAGCCATATTAATCATTGCAAATATGTGCTCTAAGAGAAAAGTGTTTTATACAGCTGTAACCTAATGGCTAATCCAAAAGGAAACACATGGTTCTCAAAAGCATTTCTGATATCTTTTTCTTTTTAGTAATAAAAATAAGCTTAGTGTTTATTTAAACTACTCAAGTAGGGAGGGAATTCCACTTTTACACTGATTACTTTCTAGCTCAAGTATATATAAATTTCTTTCTGCCATTGTTGGAGAAAAAGTGTGTGTGTGTATATGCTCAAGACATCCTTACAAGTGAATGGTAAATTAAGACACTGATTCTTTTCTCAATTTCTTATTACAAAATATTATTTCTAGGTTGGCCACAAAGTACCCTTTACTATATATAAGTCCAACATACATACACAACCAAAGTTGCATAACTAACCAACCAATAACAAAACCTTATTCTTTCCCACATATGACTATTCTTTGCTGTAATCTAATGATTCATATTCACCATATAACTTGCTTTTAAAGAATGAATCCATTATTGTGTTTATAATTAATGTTTCATCTTTGATTCATAACAGTTTTTTGCTATAAACCATTAAGCATTTCTTAGATCCAACATATATTCTCTTTAATGCTATTTAGTGTCCTCACAAAGTTTTTCATGAATGTAATAAAATTGTAACTTAAGTAATCTATTATACTTTGGCATACTATCTCCCCCAGCAGAGCTGGGATCCTAGCTAGTAAGATTAATATAAATAAATAAGATGGTAAAATATCCTAGAATATCCAACATATTCTAGGTATATCCACTTTGCTTAAAAACAGCATTAAAGTACTTTGATTGAAAAGTATGCTAGAATATACTATTCTAAACATAATTATTGCAATTAAAATTTCTTTGTTTTTAGCGATTTTAAGAAATTGTAAACATGAGATTAATCTAGATGATTATGCATAAGTCAAACAGCAGCGCAAGAATTCCTTGTTGTGGGTGCAATGGCGCTCAGCTCGTTGCTGCTGTCAAGCTCAAGAAAGAAACCATTCTCTTCTTGAACTCTCACTTGCTCGTTTTATTTAAAAACCCAGAGGCCATTGCAAACAAACTGGGTTGGATGGACTCTGTGTCTCATTCTGATCAAGCAGCCGATGCAAACACTACTTCTGAGAAGCAAAGTATAAGCACGCTGGAACAAGAACCAGCAACATCCGTTTAAGATATTGTTCTGGAAGATGGCTTGTTTGAGCTCGAGTATGGTTCCATCTATTGTCAAAGCTGGAGGTTCATTGGTTTCAATTCTTTCAAATCCTCGGGGCATGAGAGTCGAGCTCCAAGTTTGATGCCTTTTCCTAGCAATAATATGTTGCTCCCAAACTCACCCACAAGGAAAACTCCAGGGTTGCACCAGAGATCCAATAAACCAGGGAAGCTCTAAGGAAAATCCTGGATTCAACATAAAGTCACACCCCATGGAATTGGTGGTGATCTTGGTGCAACTAGCTAGTGAAGCTTGTCTTCAAACACATGGTTTTGGGTGCCAAAAGTATGGCCATGATCTGTCTTTCACACTATTGTCCAATCTTGTGAGAGCCTTGATGGAGCTCAAACTCAATCAGCTGTGAGCAAAAAGTTTCCAAAGGGCAGATGGCATAAAACAAAGGTCACAAACTCAGAGATAAATGGAGGCGACTGTAGTTCATCAACATCTAAGGCGTGGAGTGACCACAATGAACGGAAAATACTCAAGGCCAAAGGGTGGCGAAGATGAGGAATGAAGCGATCTGGACAAGAGTATAAGAAAAATGAGCGCGAGAAGAACCATACATACCGGGGAAAAGCAGTGCTTGTGCTTGTGAGCTTAGTTTGAAGATGTCTAGCTTGGTTTGAGCCAGAGAAGAAAGACCACGCTCGATGAGATCAGCTCGACTCATAGAGCACGCCCGGGTAAAGAGCCCCCTTGATTGAAAATGTGGAGCAGTAGCTTATAATGGCAATGGCATCGTTCTTGAGCCTTGACGAGGAGGCGCCACCCAGCCAAGAATTGCAGGAAGGAGGAGCGATCTCCAGCGGTGGACGCCTTCGTGAGAATGCGGTGAGCACAGATCTGGGAGGGGGAAGGCGCATCCACGAGGAAAATCGTCTCCAGCGGCCTCGAGCTTCCTTGCTAATCTGGTCATGGAAATGTCTGGAAAGTGTGGGCGCTGGGATCGAGATTCTTTCTCGTGGAACATTGCGATTGCGGCATTTGCCCGTTGCCTTGGCACTCTTTTTCTCGATGGCGAGCATCCAATTATTTCTCTTTATCAATGCCGATCCGGTGGAGATCCACACGCTAGTCGTCGTTGCTGGCCTGGCCTGGATCACTTGTGCCAAGAGCACATTCGAGCCTCATTCGGCTCCCAATTGAGGCACTCGGTTGCAGCTCGGACACTCGCATCGAGAAGAATGGTTGGAGCTACACTAGCATCGGACTTTTCCCCACTCTTTCATTCTCCAGTGCTGAAATTTGGCTCGACGCTATGAACTCCGCCTCGTCTAGCTTCCCACGCATCTTAAGTGCTTCATGATCGCGGACATCATCTCGATCTCACCAGGCACAGTAGCTTGCAAGATGCAAAGGCACAAGAGTGCTCGGTTGCCCATTCATACAAAAAATTTTGATTGGGTCTCTGGCTGTGGATTCGAACCCGTGACCTTGCCAATATGTTTCTTCATTCTAGCCAGATATCCGGCCATCAGGTTCCCGTCCAAATTGGACACTAATTGCTTCTTAACGTATATCTTATCTTCACCATAATGTAACAACGGCGCAAGCTCTCGCGAATGTTTTATAAGGCTGTCGTCCTTTCTGCGGCTGTCAAAGAAACTATTATAGAATGAAGATTTCACCACTAAGTTTGGAAGAATCCCTGGGATGGACAAAGGCAAGCTACCTTTTCTTCTGAAACAGGATTTGCTGCAACAGAAATCAACAAAGACCAAATGTCTGGAGATGGCTTGTTTGAGCATTGGAGTTTAAATTGATCCAGGCATGCTCATGATTAGCAGCAAAGTTAAGAGCCCAAGGCTGGAGGTACTTCTCTGTTCTTTCAAATCCTGGGGAGCTTGAGATTTCATCAAGGCACTTTCTTGTCATGTTCTATCCAAGTTTGATGCTTGTTCCTAGCAGCAACAAGACCAAAGATTTGAAAAACTCCATGAACTTTCAAGTCACACCCACAAGGTTCAGTGTGTGAAAAAGAGGGGCAATGCATGGAAAATACTCGAGGCCAGAAGGTGGCTGTCCTTCACAAGAGTGTTTAGAGAAAAAAAGGGCGAAAGAAGAACCATGGAACAGCAATGCTTGTGAGTGCTTGTGAGTCTAGTTTGAAGATTGAGCCAGACCGGATCCCCAGACAAGTCATCGAGAAGAGAGTCGATCAGCTCGACTCACATAGCTACATTCTTTATTTCATGAGATTTGCACAAGCGCCCCCGCCGGGAGCAGCGGATCGTCATCGAGGCATCATGTAGTTAATGGCAATGGCGGTGGTTTTCCATGACATTGTTCTTGAGCACAGATTTCTGGGCCTCACCGGTTCGCAAATTCTGGATTCAAGCATCCTAACACATCCGACTAAAGTCACCAGTAAACACGTCCCATTGCTCAAGTGATGGAAACGGCAAGGCCTCTCTCACGGTTATAGATCGTCCCCTGCTGATCAATCCAAAAGCCACAACACTGTGGTAGTGCAGCAGCTCCTCCTTTCTCCTGCCGGCGCTCAAGTTGAAACTGGCGTGAGAGCTATCCAGCAGACAATGGTCTTGCGCAGGATCTCGTGAACAGCCTCGTCAAAATGCCCATTCTCGCAAATGCGAGGATCGAAGGTCGATTTCGCTGCCACAATTTGCCCCTATCGCCATTATCATTGAGTTCCATGGCGCTCTAAGACGCAATCAAACATAGACTCTCAGTCGCGGGTACGGGATGCCGCCACATACGCGGTGATCATCGCGTTCCAAGAGACGATCACGGAACTCCGTGTTCTTGGAAAGCTCAAGATGCCCGGAATGGGCATACAGTGTAATGAGTGAGTTCCAAGCAACCACGTCATGATCCGGCATGGAATCGAAGATCTTGTTTGCCTGGCCGAGATTGGAGATCCAGATGTAGGATTTGACGACTGTTTTGCAGGACACTGGGGCATTCAATCGAACAAGATTGACGCCGTGTCGATCGAATGCCCCGTGTGTTCTTGCTGCTCGCATTTGCCAGTGAAAGGAAATATCGCACGATCCAAGAGCCTGAACCCTGCGCGGAGTAGGCGTGGATCATCGCGTTCTAGGTCGCGGCGTCCCGCTGGGGGATCAGGTAAGATAGAAGCTTTAGCTCCAGCAACACTGCCGAGAGCGTGAGAGTGACAGCCAAAAGGCAGCGACTTTGCAAGAGAAATCCAGGAGGCACACAAAGCGCTTCCTGTTTTTTGAAGAGCATTCCGTTCATACAAAAGAAATTGATTGGCTCTCTGGCTGTGGATTCGAACCTGTGACCTTGCCAATATATTTCTTTATTCTAGCCAGATATCCAGCCATCAGGTTCCCGTCCAAAGTGGACACTAATTGCTTGCTTCTTAACGTATACCATAATGTAAACAGCAGCGCAAGAATTCCTTGTTTTGTGGGCGTAAATTCTGGGCATGGCACTCAGCTTGTTGCTGCTGTCAAGCTCAAGAAAGAAACCATTCTCTTCTCGATGGAATGAAACTCTCACTTGCTCGTTTTATTTAAAAACCCAGAGGCCATGGCAAACAAAGTGGGTTGGATGGACTCTGCGTCTCAATCTGAGCAAGCAGCCAATGCAAACGCTACTTCTGAGAAGCAAAGTATAAGCATGCTGGAACAAGAACCAGCAACATCCGTTTAAGATATTATTTTAGAAGAGCAAGCTTTCTCAAAAGTTTTCAAAGAGCACATCATACAACGGTGCTTGCTTCCATAGCAATTTGCCACCATTCTCAATATTTCAATTCAGAGTATTCAAATGTTTGACCAAAAATGTGATTCACCGGTTGCAATGTGGTGGCTCAAATTTCTCACATGAGGAGTGTGTGTGTGCAACATCCTAGTAGCATCACATTTTCTAGGTATATATATCATTCAAGGCAATGATCCCAGCGATCCATTTGTCTCAAGGATTTCATCCAGTGACTATGACTGTCTCTACTGTTACATGACACACCTCGCCACATTGACATTAAGGTTTTCCTGTTCTGTCCGCTAGCATGGTGTGCTTTGATCCCGATTTGTCTCATGGTATCAGAGCTATGATAGCGCTATGGAAGGAAAGCCATCCATCCGCAAGTTTGATGGAGAAGGGTTTGAAAGATTCATGATCCATCTTGAATCTTACATGGTTTGTTGGGGATTGTAGATGGGACATAGCCATCACTGGCTCTAGGCTTTAGCACTGCTGTGCATGATTAGAACCTTCGGGATTCCAAGGCTAGAGGGAGTATTATGATGTGCTTGTTCTCGAATGTTCTCTTTGTTGTCCCATCAATTCCAAAGTCCACTGTAGCAATGCTTTGGAAGTGGTTAAGCAACACCTATAGCACCAAGAGTGAAATGGATATCTTCAACATCCATTCACAAATGGATTTCTTGAGGCTAGAGGAAAATGACAGTATCCAGACTCACATTGCCAAGCTCTAGGGGTTTTTCATACAACTTGCAACTGTTGTGGCAAAGCACTGTCTCATGGATGAGTAGCAAAGGTTGTGGCTCTACAGGTCCTTGCTGTAAATGACTAATTTTTCCATTCTACTTTAGTCATTTAACCATACCTTCGACCACTTGGAGGAGTTTCATTTACAACCTCCACGAGTCCCACTCAGGACTTGGGGCTTGCTAGCCCCGAGAATGGCATCCATGCCACTCAACCTTTGCACTTGGTCCAAGTGCTCCACGTGTCCAGTCCTTTGACCGACACCCCAAGGCACCACCAACATACCAGCCCGTTACGCTAGGCCATGCCCAATCACCTTGGTCACATTGGTGGTCCAGCACCATCGGCATTGCAATCCTGTCTCTCCTAGACTGGGCCATCCGTCCATGAGTGGACATCCCAGATTCACTCCTTAGCATCCTTAGGATGCTGTAAGCGACTAAATTTTCCATTATACTTTAGTCATTTAACCACACCTCCAACCACTTGGAGGAGTCTCACTCACAACCTCCATAAGTCCTATTTCAGACTTGGGCTCGCTAGCCCCGAGAATGGCATCCCTGCCACTCCACCTTTGCACTTGATCCAAGTGCTCCACGTGTCCGATCCCATGACCGACACCCCAAGGTACCACCGACATATTAGCCCGTTACGCTAAGGCCATGCCCCTTTACCTTGGTCACACCGGTGGTCTAACACCACCTGCATCACAGTCCTATCTCTCAAGGACTGGGCCATTCGTCCATGAATGATCATTCCAGATCCACTCTTTAGCATCCTTAGGATGCCCACAGACATGGAGAATAACCTTCCCCAATATCCCTTTTCCGGTCTTCACCAAGTCCCTTTCTGCCCATGGCCGTGTTCGCCAACACTGCCACTAGAACGAGGCCCACAGGCCCGACCACTAAGTCCCACGGTCCTCTGGGACTTCCTCACCACTCGATTGTATCCTTGGTCACTACACCAGAGGACTACTCCTCTTCCTTTCCACAGTTTGGGCCTTTGGGACAACATTTCGGAACACCGTGGCCCTACGCGGGCCTCATGGGTACTCTCCCCACCTTCCGCCTTTGGGTGCTCTAGCCATGGGCTTAGAGCAAGGTTCCGTTGAGCCACACTAGGTATCCAAGTAGGTAGTGCCACCCACACTTGGACTGGGAGCATCGGCCAGTCGATCTCCCGGGGGAACTAGAGCCGGCTCTTGAACACTTCACCAAGCTACCCCGCTTGTCGGTCCGTATTCACTCTAGTCTTGGACTTCCCAGTGGTCAGTTCATCACCCAACACTGGGTATGGCCTTCCTGGGCCACACTAGCCTTTCCTGGGCCAAACTGGCCTTTCCTAGGCCAAACTAGTCTTTCCTGGCCAAACTGGCTCCACTGGGCTCCAACTGTAAGCAACCAAAGGGAACGATTTGAGATACGATCCATGGGGTTCAAATATAGAGGGAAAGGGCCCATGAACAAGAGTGCACCCCCTTTTCCAATCGGTTAAGGGTCTTGGGATATTTGGGGTTAAGCGTCCTTGGGTTTGAATAGTACTGGGCTGGGTGACCTCCCGGGAAGTCCAAATTCAGGAGCTTACACCAACCCCCAACTCTCCCTACTATACTTTTGGACTTTTGGAACCCCCTGCAGCGCCCCCCCCCTGGGGGACGATCGCTTTGGGCTTTCACCCAACTGCCTATATTAGTATTCGGACTCAGACTCGGACTCGAACTCGGACTCGGACTCGGTCTCAGTCCCGGTTTCGGACTCGGACTCGATCTCGGTCTTGGTCTCGGCCTCGGTCTCGGTCTCGGTTCCATCTCCGACTCCATCTCGGGTCCATCTCGGACTCCATCTTGGGTCCATCTCAGACTCCATCTTGGGTCCATCTCGGACTCCATCTTGGGTCCATCTCGGACTCCATCTCGGGTCCATCTCGGACTCCATCTCGGATCCACCTCGGACTCCATCTCGGACTCCATCTCGGGTCTATCTTGGACTCCATCTCGGGTCCATCTCGGACTTCATCTCGGGTCCATCTCGAACTCCATCTCGGAACCACCTCGGACTCCATCTCGGACACTTCCACGTGTCATGTGTTGGTCCTTTTTGGGTCCCTTTTTGGAGCCTTGCTTATTGGTTGCCTCGTGCTCGCTCCTTGAGCACTTTGTTGGGAGTTCCACTCCCGCTCTCGACCTTCCAAGTCGGAGCTTTTAGTCCAAACGTATTATGCTCGTTTGGCTTTTGCTTTGGCCACTACCACGTGGCACCCTTTCGGCTCCACTTTGGGGCTTAGGGATTTGTGTCTCACACTTGCCAGCTAGCTGGAAGAATGCAGTTGAAAGCCTACTTCTCCAAGTAGGGAGGACTTGGGCAAATGCTATGAGAAGTCTTCACAACATTGAGGCCATGTGAAGCAAGAGAGTAGAAATGCTATAGGCTATGTATGCTTTGTAGGCTTCTGGTGATGCCAAGGTGGCAAAACCACATGCAACTGTAAATGCCCAGAAAGGGCAAAATTCTATAGCATCTAGGTGTGCCAAGTCAAACTTGCCAAGAATCAGTGTGCTTGTTGTTTGGAGATGGGCCACTGGGCTCAAGATTGCACTATTCTAAAGCCTATCAAGTGACTAGCTACGACGGCAAAAGCCAATCTACTCAAGGGTGATGGAATTGCTACAGTAAATGAGGTGGCTGAGGAACTCTACAATGCAGAAGCAATTGCAACACCAAGTAGGTGGCTCATAGACTCCAGTTGTACTAATCTTATGGGCAATAAGAAGAGTCTTTTTGAATCTTATCAGTCGAGCATTGGAAAATATGGTGTTCATTTAGGTGATAATACCACTATCCCCATAGAAGACATCTGGCAATTTTGGCTCTCACTTAATCATGAGAGGACCATGGCATTTGATGGTGTTATACACATCTCTACCTTACAATAAAACTTAATGTCGGTTGCCAAGATATGTGATCAAAATGCAATGGTAGTCTTTGATGCAAAGGGAGTTTTTTTGGTTGACTCTAGCAACTTTCATATACTTGGTACACAGTTGCTTTAT
The DNA here is from genome assembly GCF_000143415.4 of Selaginella moellendorffii. Taxonomy (NCBI): domain Eukaryota; kingdom Viridiplantae; phylum Streptophyta; class Lycopodiopsida; order Selaginellales; family Selaginellaceae; genus Selaginella; species Selaginella moellendorffii. The sequence goes on along the minus strand of NW_003314355.1, from coordinate 439,704 downwards.
GGGCCACACATTAGGGATATGTATGAGATCACTGTTGTTGACTAGGTTCAGGCCTTTCAAACCATAGAGGCAAATTCTTGTGTGGAGCTTTGGTACAAGAGACTTGGTCATGTCCATTACTATCTCTTTAGCAGATGAAATCCCAAGATATTGTTACTAGATTGGATTTCCAACATATCCCATCTATATTTTGTGAAGCTTGCGTTTTAGGCAAGCATCACTACCAGAATTTCTCACCGAGCAAACATCGAGCAATTGGACTTTTGGACTTGGGTCCATTCTGATCTTTATGGCCCCATGGATGTGCCAAGCCACAATGGTGCATGATATTTCATCACATTCATGGATGACTATAGTTGTCGAACATGCATCCACTTCTTGATATGTAAGAGTGATGCAGTTGTTACATTTCATATGTACAAGGCCTATGTTGAAAATCTCCTTGGTTGAAAGACAAAAGCTCTTCGAGTTGACAGTAGTGGTGCATGTAGCGCATATGATCATGGGATGAGATTTGGATATACTGTCACCGTGGATCCTTGGAACCTTGAGGGATAAATGGGGATAAAATAGCCACTAAAGGCTTTCTCATCAAGCAATTGCCCTTTTTCCAGTTGGCTTAAGGGGAGAGAGATAAAGTGCGCTATAGTTGGTATCAGAGCAAATGGCACGGGTTCGATTCCCATTGATTAGTGGCTACTTAAAAATATAATATACCCTTGAGCAAGGTATATTCCTACCCCTAAATTTGAAATCATATGTATTGGGCATCCATGCGTACGTCCTTCCTCTTGTGGAGCATCCCAGACAAAAGTATCCACCATGGGACTGCAGTACGGGTGGATGACTAGTTGCCTCACATGGAATAGTTGATCTACACAATGGAAGGATTGGTAGATTGAGTGCGGAAATGGAGGTGTTGGTTCCCCTTGGCTCAGTAAGGGTTGGTAGTCAATGAGGACATTGACATCTCTGAAGGGGGGGTGAGTGTAGCGCATGTGATCATGGGATGAGGTTTGGATATACTGTCACCGTGGATCCTTGGAACCTTGGGGGATAAATGGGGATAAAATAGCCACTAAGGGCTCTCTCATCAAGCAATTACCCCTTTTCCAGTTGGCTTAAGGGGAGAGAGATAAGGTGCGCTACAGTGCAACTCAACAATGAACTTCGGGCATCTGTCATGATGTAGTGTAAGACACAAAATCCCTAGGCCCCAAAGTGGAGCCGGAAGGGCGCCACGTGGTAGTGGCCGAAGCGAGAGCCAAACGAGCGTAACACGTTTGGACCAAAAGCTCCGACTTGAAAAGTCAAGAGCGGGAGTGGAACTCCCAACGAAGTGCTCGAGGAACGAGCACGAAGCGAGCAAAAAGCGAGGCTCCAAAAAGGGACCCAAAAGGACCAACACATGACACGTGGAAGTGTCCGAGATGGACTCGAGTTGGAGTCCAAAGTGGAGTCCGAGATGGACCCAAGTTGGAGTCCGAAGTGGAGTCCGAGATGGACCCAAGTTGGAGTCCGAAGTGGAGTCCGAAATGGACCCGAGTTGGAGTCCGAGATGGAGTCCGAGATGGAGTCCGAGATGGAGTCCGAGGTGGACCCGAGATGGACCCGAAATGGAGTCCGAGATGGAGTCCCAGATGGACCCGAGATGGAGTCCGAGATGGCGTCCGAGATGGAGTCCGAAGTCGAGACCGAGACCGGGACCGAGACCGAGACCGAGACCGAGACTGAGATCGGGACCGAGACCGAGACCGAGACCGAGGCCGAGGCCGAGACCGAGCCCGAGCCCGAGTCCGAGTCTGGAGCCTGAGAGGGTGAAAGCCCAAAGCGTTCGTCTCCCAGACCCTGGGGGGTTTGGTGAGCTCCAAAAGTATAGTAGGGGGAGGACTGCAGTGGAGCCAGTTTGGCCAGGAAAGGCCAGTTTGGCCCAGGAAGGCTGGACCCAGTGTTGGGTGATGAGCTGCCCACTGGGAAGTCCAAGACTAGAGTGAACACGGACCGACAAGCGGGGTAGCTTGGTGAAGTGTTCAAGAGCCGGCTCTAGTTCCCCCGGGAGATCGACTGGCCGATGCTCCCAGTCCAAGTGTGGGTGGCACTACCTACTTGGATACCAGGCATGGCTCAACGGAACCTCGCTCTAAGCCCATGGCTAGAGCACCTAAGGGCAGAAGGCGAGGAGAGTACCCAGGTGGCTCGCGTAAGGCCACGGTGTTCCGAAATGTTGCCCCAAAGGCCCAGACTGTGGAAAGGAAGAGGAGCAATCCTCTGGGGTAGTGACCAAGGACACAGTCGTGTGGTGAGGAAGTCCCAGAGGACCGTGGGACTTAGTGGTCGGGCCTGTGAGTCTCGATCCAGTGGCAGTGTTGGCAAACACGGCCAGGGGCAGGAAGGGACTTAGTGGGGACTACCAATGTGGCAAAGGTGATTGGGCATGGCCTTAGCGTAACGGGCTGCTATGTCGGTGGTACCTTTGAGTGTCGGTCATGGGATCGGACACGTGGAGCACTTGGACCAAGTGCAAATGTTGAGTGGCATGGATGCCATTCTCGGGGCTAGCAAGTCCCAAGTCCTGGATTGGACTTATGGAGGTTGCGAATGAGACTCCTCCAAGTGGTCAGAGGTGTGGTTAAGTGACTAAAGTAGAATGGAAAATTTAGTCGCTTACAATTTGGTATCGAAGCTGTTCCTTAGTCCGACTTTTATTGGTGCTCAAGTATATCACCACTGGTGTTGGCAACGGAAGGTCCGAGAAGTGGGCCTATCCTTGAGGAGTAGCAGGTCGGGAAGACATGGCTCTCCATTACAGTTCATGTGTGAACTTGTAGACAAGGTGGTGGATAGAAAAGGGCCCAATAATGGAACGACTTTGGGATCTTGGGAACAGTGCAAGGTTTTCCTCATTGAGTTGAGGAGGTGATCCAGATGAGCGTTTGACTCAGCAAACGGGCTAATGTAGTTGGGGTAAACAACTATAGTTGGGATCACGGGGAAGATAGAGACTCCAAAAAACAATAAAGGAGTCACAAGTTTATCCTCACATGGTTGAGGCTGGTGCTCATGAAGATGAGACCGGAATGGATAACCGTGAGAGGTCAAGTATGGATGAGGACACGAGTCCTTGAAATGGTAGCCGGGGCTAATAAATGCTGGAACAACCCAAGGAGTTAAGGGTGTATTAAGTGGATGAGTTGGTATTCTCATCACATGGACAAGTAGTCCTAAGGGGCAAAGGTTGCCCCCAGAGAACAAAATCAAGTGTCAGAGTAACACTTGTGAAAATAGTCCTTTTGAGTAGGACAGGAATGCAAGAAGTGTATTCCAGTGAGCTAGTGCCTCACAAGTAGGACCTTACGGGTCTGTGGATTAACCAAGTCCAAAACTGCTAGACGACTCAAGTAGAGTCAAGGGATGGTCCTAAAAGGACTGATGGAAGCATTTGGACTGAGGTGCGTTGTACCCCACAAAGGATGGGGGGGGATCATAGGATCCAAGCATGAGAACAGAGGGTATCTCATCAATGGCAAAATGTGTCATGCTAAAGTTGTGGGAAAGGTGTTCCCAAAAAGAAAACAACTTTGACACAAAGTTGTGAGTGACCTCTATGGTGTAGTGCTAACCGATGGTTGGCATGAGAAAGAGCGGTATTGGTCTTAGCAAAGACCTAGACACAAAGAGGAAGTGTCATAGAGGTAGGCTCGTGAAGCTGATGGTGTGGAGACACCAAATGTGTCAAGGTGTGGAGACACCAAATGTGCCAAGGTGTGATACCTTGAGGCTATGTTGGCGGGTTTATGAGGACCTCTTGCCAAAGGAATCCCAATAGAAATGGGAATGGCATAACCTAAGCTGTAGAACATGCAGTTAGAGTGTGGTGACCCAGATAATGATGGAGGTGTGGAAGCACCAGCAATGAGTTGTAGGACTTGACAACTATGAGGCAACTAAGCAAGAGGTGCAAAATAATTGGTTAAACGGGTAGAAGGTAGCTACCCAAGCCTTCTTAATGGCATAGAGAAGTTGGGGATACCTTTACGGGGGATAAGTTGCTTATGTTGCGATATAGTAAGTCAATGTCATAAAAGAAAATACTCATTGTCAAGGAAGCCATCATTGGGACACCCGAACACTCTGGAACACCAGGAGGTGGTGTTTGATGTCGCGAGGGCAGTAGATAAGGCCCAAGGGACTAAGTCCCTAGCAAATGATGGATAGTAGGTGCTATCCAAATGTCCAAGGTGGCGGAGACAGGAGAAGACTGTCTACTCGAATTGGACAAAGCCAAAAATGGAATTTTGGCAAGGCTAGCAAGGGGCATGCAAAGGCCCGTAAGCAACAACGTAATCCCGGTGTGTGGGATTATAGGGTGAGCATACCTAGATTGAGGAACCACTCCCTAGGCTATCGGGTAGGTTCGTCCCTAAGAATACTTGCTAAGGCATGATAGAAAGTGCAAAGCTATCCTCCGGGTTCGGAGGAGAATGACCGAAGGAAAAGTGTGAAGCCAAAAGCAAGAAGTAAGGGGATAGAACCGAACCATAGGAATCGAAGGGCATAACCAAGGTTGGTTATGCCAGCTGGGAGTGGAGAATCAAGTGGGGGCTCGAGGGTGTTGCCGCTAGCAACCGTGATGCCATGGAGAGTCTAAAATATGGAATTGTCCATGTTAGACTATATGGTAATTGGAAAGCTTGCAAAAAGGGAAGCCTTAGCAAGCTAAGGGATAGAGTTCCTTCAAAGTTCCCAAAGAGGATTCTAGGTAGCTTAGTACCTAGAAAGGCCAAGCGTAAATGGTTCAAGGAACGCGCGAAATTAGAGTAGCACAGCAGAAGCGTGGTCTTGAACCTTGCCATGAGGCAAGGCTATCAAGGTTAGGGAAGTAGTTCCCGAGTGTTCAAAGAGAGGGCTTTGAACGAAAGTCGATGATCAAGGGCTTTCACGCTTGTGCAGGAACCATGTTACAGTGGTCGAAGGACTTGCCAAAGCGAGATTGGCAAGTCAGGGGAACAAATACCCTAGTTGAAGGTGATAACTTCAAAAAGGGTGGGCCATGGGGCCAAGCATGGAGGAGTCCATGCATGATCACAGGCTTGTCAAGTGAGAGGACTTGGCAGTGGGGAGGAACTAGGTTCCTAAGCTGTGATCTATAGCGCGCTTTGAGTACAAGTTGGTGCACCGGCGTGGGGAGTCACATTAGGCATCCTGGGTGATGTCGTCCGTAGATGCATATATGGAGGTTGGGTTCGAGTCCCGACCCTCTAGTGCTTGGGTTCGAGTCCCAAATCACTAGGGCGTGGTGATGGTTTGGAATATGAGGACACTCATATTTCGGTGGTCATGGACTCTCAGTGGGGAGACTGGTTTGGGCACACCGCCAAGCGAGGGATGCCTCGGAGTCGTGATGCACGGTTAGATTGCTTAGTGTGAAAGCTCGGCATATCTAACTTGAACGCTTTGGTGCAAGTGGCACCAAGGACGTGGTGAGTGAGATGGGGACACCTAATCTCAGTTGCTATGGACCCTTGGCCGGAAGGGCTGTCTTGGGCGCACCGCCAAGTGTGGGGGATGCCCCCGGGGTCGTAGTTAACAAATTAAAGGTCTGGAAGACCTAGTACCTATTGGCAAACCTGTTAAGGTGCCAAGGTGAGATCACTAGGTGATCTTGTGGCTAAATAAGGACAAGGTCCTTGTTTGGGTTAAGGAATAAGGTTCCTAGTTCAAAGTGTTGATTTGAACTATTGATGATGGTGTGGCTTGGTCAAGGTGACCAAGTGGGAAAAGCACCCTAGGGAAATGAGCTATGTCATTGCGATGGCATAGTGTGTCCAAGGAAAGTAGTCTCTAAAGAGACCCATGGGAGGGTCACAAAGTTGGGCCGTGGATAGAGCCCACAGCAGAAGATGCTAAAGAGACTTACTAGGGGCGAACACCCTAGTCTTGGCAAAGTAGAGCCTTTGCTATGGAATCAAAAGAATACCTCAAGGAGGGAGGTAAAGATTCGATGTTGCTTGGTGCAACAATCAACGGATATGAGCAAAAGATGAGTGGCCAAGATAGGGCCGTGGAATCCCTTGGAAGGAATCCAAGTGACAAAGTTAGGCGAGGAACACTAATGTGTTGGACGCTAACAAATTCCGGAAAAGGAAGTGTGTTTCCAAGGATGAATTCCAAATTGCTCTGATTTGGCGAAAGTGGAAGCTCCAAGGGAGGGAGCGGTAAGGTAGCCAAATGATAGGGCCATGGACAGCCCTAGCACAAAGTATGATAAATGGAACTTAGTGCCCAAGGTGGCACAAAATAGAAGAGAGGATGATGGTGCCCTCAAGTAATGAGCTTCCTAGGATGGGGAAGTGGAGTTGCACAATCTGTGCAATGCAAGGTGTTGGAGACACCTAGGAAATTGACTTCCAAAAGTCAAGAGAGTAAAAGTTCCAAGGTGCAAACGTTCAATAGATGGAAATTGAGACTACTCGAGAAGGAGTAGTGGGATTGACTTAGAGAAGGGTCTCTAAGAAGTTTAGCGAGAACTAAACCAATAAAAGGAGAGAACCACTATATGTGGTCCAATCAGTCTCTAAGTTGGAGAGACTACCCTCCTTAGAGGATAGGCAAGGCATGGTGAGCCTTTGGTGTCAAACCATTGAGGCATATACAAAGGGCATGGTGAGCCTTCAATGTCAAACCATTGACAAATATGGAGAAGGCATGGTGAGCCTTAAATGTCAAACCATTGACAAATATTGGCTAGGTGCCAAGGATGGAAATGGTAACACATGCGAGTGTTACTTTAAAAAATGGTTTACCGTTCGATGAGGACATCGAACTTCGTCTATGGGTGGTGGAGTTGTGAGACACAAAATCCCTAGGCCCCAAAGTGGAGCCAGAAGGGCGCCACGTGGTAGTGGCCGAAGCGAGAGCCAAACGAGCGTAACACGTTTGGACCAAAAGCTCCGACTTGAAAAGTCAAGAGCGGGAGTGGAACTCCCAGCGAAGTGCTCGAGGAACGAGCACGAAGCGAGCAAAAAGCGAGGCTCCAAAAAGGGACCCAAAAGGACCAACACATGACACGTGGAAGTGTCCGAGATGGACTCGAGTTGGAGTCCGAAGTGGAGTCCGAGATGGACCCGAGTTGGAGTCCGAAGTGGAGTCCGAGATGGACCCGAGTTGGAGTCCGAAGTGGAGTCCGAGATGGACCCGAGTTGGAGTCCGAAGTGGAGTCCGAAATGGACCCGAGTTGGAGTCCGAGATGGAGTCCGAGATGGAGTCCGAGATGGAGTCCGAGGTGGACCCGAGATGGACCCGAAATGGAGTCCGAGATGGAGTCCCAGATGGACCCAAGATGGAGTCCGAGATGGAGTCCGAGATGGAGTCCGAAGTCGAGACCGAGACCGGGACCGAGACCGAGACCGAGACCGAGACTGAGATCGGGACCGAGACCGAGACCGAGGCCGAGGCCGAGACCGAGCCCGAGCCCGAGCCCGAGTCCGAGTCCGAATCCGAGTCCGAGTCCAAGTCCGAGTCCGAGTCCGAGTCCGGAGCCTGAGAGGGTGAAAGCCCAAAGCGTTCGTCTCCCAGACCCTGGGGGGTTTGGTGAGCTCCAAAAGTATAGTAGGGGGAGGACTGCAGTGGAGCCAGTTTGGCCAGGAAAGGCCAGTTTGGCCCAGGAAGGCCGGACCCAGTGTTGGGTGATGAGCTGCCCACTGGGAAGTCCAAGACTAGAGTGAACACGGACCGACAAGCGGGGTAGCTTGGTGAAGTGTTCAAGAGCCGGCTCTAGTTCCCCCGGGAGATCGACTGGCCGATGCTCCCAGTCCAAGTGTGGGTGGCACTACCTACTTGGATACCAGGCGTGGCTCAACGGAACCTCGCTCTAAGCCCATGGCTAGAGCACCTAAGGGCAGAAGGCGAGGAGAGTACCCAGGTGGCTCGCGTAAGGCCACGGTGTTCCGAAATGTTGCCCCAAAGGCCCAGACTGTGGAAAGGAAGAGGAGCAATCCTCTGGGGTAGTGACCAAGGACACAGTCGTGTGGTGAGGAAGTCCCAGAGGACCGTGGGACTTAGTGGTCGGGCCTGTGAGTCTTGATCCAGTGGCAGTGTTGGCAAACACGGCCAGGGGTAGGAAGGGACTTAGTGGGGACTACCAGTGTGGCAAAGGTGATTGGGCATGGCCTTAGCGTAACGGGCTGCTATGTCGGTGGTACCTTTGAGTGTCGGTCATGGGATCGGACACATGGAGCACTTGGACCAAGTGCAAATGTTGAGTGGCATGGATGCCATTCTCGGGGCTAGCAAGTCCCAAGTCCTGGATTGGACTTATGGAGGTTGCGAATGAGACTCCTCCAAGTGGTCAGAGGTGTGGTTAAGTGACTAAAGTAGAATGGAAAATTTAGTCGCTTACATGTAGGTGTAAGACACAAAATCCCTAGGACCCAAGGAAGAGCCAAAAGGGTGCCACGTGGTAGTGGCTAAGGCAGAAGCTAAATAAGCATAACACATTTGGACTAAAAGCTCTGACTCAAAAAGTCGAGAGCGGGAGTGAAACTCCCAACAAAATGCTTGAGGAATGAGCATGAAGCAAGCAATAAGTGAGTCTCTAGAAAAAGGACACAAGAGGACCAACATGACATGTGGAAGTGTCTGAGATGGAGTCCAAGAAGGAGTCTAAGAAGGAGTCCAAGATGGAGTCCGAAGTGGACTGAGGAGGAGTCTGAGATGGACCCAAGAAGGATTCCGAGATGAAGTTTGAGGAGTTTGAGATGGACCAGAGATGGAGTCCGAAATGGACCTAAGATGGAGTCCAAGATGGACCCGAGATGGAGTCTGAGATGGAGTCTAATGTGGACCTGAGATAGAGTTCGAGATGGACCCGAGATGGAGTCCGAGATGGAACTGAGATAGAGTTTGAGATGGAGTCCGAGATGGACCCGAGATGGAGTCCAAGATGGAACCGAGACCGAGACTGAGACTGAGACCAAGACCGAGATGAGTCCAAGTCCGAATCTAAGACCGAGACTGAGTCCGAGTCTGAATACTAATATAGGCTGTTGGGTGAAAGCCCAAAGCAATCGTCCCCCAGGAGGGGGGGGGGGGGGGGTGTTTCCAAAAGAATAGTAGGGAGATGGACCTCAGTGGAGTTAATTTGCCTAGAAAAGGCCAGTTTGGCCCAGGAAAGCTGTACTCAGATGCTGGGTGATAAGATAACCATTGGGAAGTCTAAGGCTAGAGTAAATACAGGCTGACAAGTGGGATAGTTTGGTGAAGTGTTCAAGAGCTAGCTTTAGTTCCCTTGGGAGATCGAATGGTTCGATGCTCCTAGTCTAAGCGTGGGTGGCACTACTTACTTGGATACTTGGCGTGGCTCAATAGAACCTCGCTCTAAGCTTATGGCTAAAGCACCCAAAGGCGGAAGGCAGGGAGAATACCAATGAGGCTCGCATAGGGCCACGGTGTTCTGAAATGTTGTCCCAAAGTCTTGGACTATGGAAAGGAAGAGGAGTAGTCCTTTGGTGTGGTGACTAAAGATACGGTCATATGGTGAGGAAATCCTAAAGGACAGTGGGACTTGGTAGTCGGGCCTGTGGGCCTTGATCCAATGGCAGTGTTAGTGAGCACAGCCATGGACAGAAAGGGACTTAATGGGGACCGAAAAAGGGATATTGGGGAAGGCTATTCCTCATGTCTGCGGCCATCTTAAGGATGCTAAGGAGTGGATCTGGATGACCACTCGTGGATAGATAGCCTAGTTTTTTAGAGAGGGGATTGTGATGTAGGTGGTGTTAAATCACCAGTGTGACAAAAGTGAATAAGCAGGGCCTTAGTGTAATGGGCTGATATCTTACTAGTACCTTTGGGTGTCAATTATGGGATCGAATACGTAGAGCACTTGGACCAAATGCAAAAGGTTGAGTGGCATGGATGCCATTCTCAGGGCTAACAAGCCCCAAGTCCTAAATTGGACTTATGGAGGTTGTGAATGAGGTTCCTCCAAGTGGTCGGAGGTGTGGTTAAGTGACTAAAATAGAATGGAAGACTTAATCACTTACAATTTGGTATTAGAGTTGTTCTTTAGTCTGACTCTTATTGGTGGCCAAGTATATCACCACTTATATTGGCATCGGAAGGTCCTAAGATTGGGCCTATCCTTGAGGAATAACATGTCAAGAGGACATGGCTCCTTGTTACAGTTCATGTGTGAACTCGTAGGCAATATGGTAGATAAAAAAGGGCCAATAAGAGAACGATTTTGGGATTTTGGGAACAGTATAAAGTTTTCCTTAGAGAGTTGAGGATGTGATCAAAATGAAAGTTTGACTTAGCAAACTAGTCAATGGAGTTGTTTTAAACAACTATAGTTGAGATCACGGGAAAAATAAAGACTCCAAAATAATAAAGGAGTCACCAGATTACCCTCATATAGTTGAGGTTGGTGTTTATGAATTTGAGACCGGAATGAATAACCATGAGAAGTTAATTACGGATGAGGACACAAGTCCTTGAAATGGTAGCAAAGGCTACCTTTTATAAATGCTGAAACAAACCTAAGGAGTTAGAGGTTCGCTTAGAAGATGAGTTGGTATTTTCATCATTTGGACAGATAGTCCTAAAGGGCAAAGGTAGCCTATAGAGAACGGAAAATAATCAAGTGTTAAAGTAATATTTGCAAAGATGGTTTTTATGAGTAAGACATGAATACAAGAAGTTGTATTCCAGTGAGCTAGCACCTCAAAAATAAGACCTTATGGGTCATCGAATTAGCAAATCCAAAAAGCTGGATGACTCAAATAGAGTCAAATAATGTTCTTAAGGGATGGTAAAAACATTTGGATTGAAGTGTGTTGTGCCCCATGAAGGATGGGGAGGATCATAAGATCAAAGTATGAGAACAATGGGTATCTCATTGATGGCAAAATATGCCATACTAAAGTCATTGGAAAGAGATTCCCAGAAGAAAACAACTTTAAGACAAAGTTGTGTGTAAACTATACAGTGTAGTACTAATAGATAGTTGGCATGAGAAACGACTGTATTGGTATTGGCAAAGACCTAAATACAAGTAAAAAATGTTATAAAGGTAAGCTTGTGAAGTCGATAGTGTATGTGCCAAAGCGTGATACCTTGAGGTTAAGTTGGTAGATTCATGAGAACCCCTTCCCAAAGGAATCCTAATGGAAATGGGAATGGCATAGCTTAAGCTAGAAGGCATGCAATTAGAGTGTGGTGACCCAAATAATGATGGAGGTGTGGAAACACCAACAATGAGTTGTAAGACTTGACAATTATAAGGCAACTAAGCAAAAAATGCAAAATAATTGATTAAACTGGTAGAAAGTAACTACCCAAAACTTCTTATTGAAATAAGGAAGTTAGACATACCTTTGTGGGGGATAAATTGTTCATGTTGTGATATAGTAAATCAATATCGTCAATTGAATGCTTATTGTCAAAGAAGGCCATCATTAGGATACCTAAACACTTTAAAACACCACAAAGTGGTGTTTGGTGTCATGAGGGCATTAAATAATGCCCAAAGGAATAAGTCTCTAGCAAATGATAGATAGTAGGTGCTATTCAAACGTCTAAGGTTGCAAAGATGAGAGAAGTCTGTCTACCCGAATTGGACAAAGCTAAAAAAGGATTTTGGCATGGTTAGTAATAGGCATATAAAGGCCCATAAGTAGCAAGATTAATCCTGGTGTGTAGGATTATAAAGTGAGCATACCCGAATTGAGGAACCACTCCCTAACCTATTGGGTAGATTCATCCCTATGAATACTTGTTAAAGCACGGTCGAAAGTGCAAAATCATTCTCCTAGTTTATAGGAGAATAACCAAAGGAAAAGTATGAGGCCAAAAGCAAATAGTAAAGGGATAGAATTAAACCATAGGAATTAAAAGGCATAACCAAGGGTGGTTATGTAAATTAGGAGTGGAGAATCAAATGGGTGCTCGAGTAAGTTGTTATTAGCAACCGTGATGCCATGGAAAGTCTAAAATATGAAATTATCCATGTTAGACCATATGGTAATTAGAAAGTTTGCAAAAATGAGAGGCCTTAGGAAGCTAAAAAACAGAGTTCTTTGAAAGTTCCCAAAGGCAATTCTAAGTAGATAAATACCTAGAAAGCCAAGTGTAAATGGTTTATAGAGTGCGGGAAATTAGAATAGTGCAGTAGAAGCGTGGTCTTGAAGCTTACCATGAGATGAGGCTATCAAGGTTAGGGAAGTAGTTCCTGAGTGTTCAAAGAGAAGGTTTTGAACAAAAGTTGATAGCTAAGGATTTTCACGCTTATTGTCGTGAATGTGACTTCGGGTATTGAAAGTTACCTGTCAGCCAGTCCTTACGGACACTCTTTCTTTACTGCCACGATGGCAGCAGGTCAGTATTGCTGGACCCTTTATTAGTCCCTCTTGTGCTAGTGGAGTTAACTGGGCATTTCAAGTGTACTTAGACCAGACGAGTATAAGGACGGAATTCCTATGTGTTATTAGCTAAGCATTCTTATCCCGGTAAGGAGTTCCCGTCTCGTTATGTCTTGCATTAGCTAGTGACAAGAACCCTCGCATATTGAGATTAGTCCCTCAATATTGTTGGATGATAGCTTACCGTGTTTGCTAAACACCCTTGCTATCATGCCCTTAGCATTAGTCTCAATTCGGTCCCAAATGCTATTTATGGAAAGTGTTTAGATTTGCTCATTTGGCATATTTACAGAATGTAGAGATCGGCCTGAACACAATAGTGTTCGTCCCGTGTCCAGATTTGCAATCTAGTGCCATTCCATATTTAGTAAGTTTATAATCTTGATTTGGTCTTGGTGGCCCTGTGCCTTGGCTGAGAATGGTGATGTCCAACTTAGTTGTTTGCAGTTGAGATGTTGGTACCAGTTTTATTTATGAGGAGGTTGTGTATCGATATAAGTCCATCTCATGGTTTTCACTTGAGTTTCGACTTAGTGTTGATCATGTGTAGGTAGCCTCTTCAAGACATGCTCAAAACTATTGGCTAAATGTATTAGTGAGCTTATTGCAGTTGAGTTGGATTCGAGTGGTCATTTAGTTCGTGCTTGTCCATGAACCTTTATCTTAATCTGGGATATTACGTTCATGTTGGCCAAGTTTATGATTCGATGGCATGAGTTTAGTGTTTGGGTCTAGTGAAGGAAAATTGAAGAGTGATTGTAAGTTGCTTTGCAACTAGTGATTACTTGTAAACTTAGTCAAGGATTGTTGACACTTGCTTTACTCGATGAAGATTTATCAGTGATGGGTTTGCTTTACTGATGGTGTTACGGAGGATCGTGTCATTAGATTTACATGGGTTTTCTATGTTGGTATATTGACTCTACCTTTGTTGATATCATTTGGTTATGTTTAGTCCATAGTGTTGAATTTCATTGAGTCTTGGATGTGGTGGTTCACTCCTTGAGGAAGTGTTATCTATAACTGAGTTTTGCTGAAGAATTAGTCTTGGATATTGAGTAAAGTATCTTCGACCTTGGTTAGCTTAGTTGCTGAAGAGTTTTGAGTGGTGATTCACTCTTGTTTTCTTCTAGCTTTGTTATAGTGTTGATGGCATTGACGTGATGCCTTGTCATTGATATTATTAATGTTGAGATTCGAGTGAAATGAGATGTCTTTCCGTAAGATTGATATTGAGTTTCATTCGTCTTGATAAAGATAGTGTTGATAATTTGGTTGTAGCTTTATATTGTTAGCATTCATGCATTTGCTAGTTAGCAACTGAGTTAGCGTTCAAACGAGCTAAGTGGCAAGTTTGAGTTAGTTGTATTCTAGACAAAATTATTTAGTAGGGGTTGAGCTTTGGCTTTTCCTTGAAAAGTGATTCAGTCGTGAATTATGTTAACTCTACAAGCAGAAGAGTTAGTGATCAATATTGGAATGTTTAAATCCTTGAGTTGGAATATATTGATCATTGATGATTCTTTTTGTGTTTGTTATGAAGTGAGTTACGTCTTGTTATAAGTGGATTCATGGAGGATCATTTAATGATCACTTGTTGAGCATAACTTTGTTATGCTTAGCTTTTGGATTGATATAGACATACTCTTCATTAGCTTTGTATTATGAAGTTTAGCTTATGGATGTGTTGAGGAGGATATTGTGGGTTGTACCATGATTTGTTCTTTAACATTAACGTTAGTTCATGTGAGACTTGTGATCATTGTTAAGCAAAACTTAACTATAAACTTCTTTGAGCTTTTGGTTCCTTGAGTTATCATATTTGTGGTCCATTTGTTTGAAATTGTTGGGGAAGGCATTTTTTGCTCTTTAGCTTTGATGTTGAAGTTAGTATTTGCATCTGGCAATCATTGGTGATGATTGACTATCATCTTAGATAGTTGATTATCCTTATCAAGAGTTTTTCTTGATTATTGTTGACATAGACAGAGTTGTTGTTCTTCGGGATGGCAGATTCTTTCTTCAATGATGATTATGCATCTCTTTATTAAATGGATGATTAATGTTCTTTCATGGTAGTTAATTGTTCTCTTTGATGACTTATGGCTCTTCACATTACCATATGTTCCTTGTGGTTTGCCTTGGATTAGTCTGTTAGGTTTGAGACATCAATAGGATGTTGCTGACACTTGCTTGAGCAACTCTGGTTCCTTGGTATTGTTGACTGGGATCTATTAAGATTGACTAGTGTGATAGTTGACATGAATGAGTGTTTGTTGGTCTTACCACATTCATTCTATTCTGTTGATTGTTGCTCGAGTTAGTTTTGATAGATTAGAATGTTATTTCCTTCGGGTGATACATTCACAAGCATCTTGCTTGCCAGTCAATGATAGTTTATGTTCTTTGAGTTATCTTTGGTAAGTTGTTTAGCATACTTTCTACCATCTTTAGTAGTTATGTTTCATCATTGAGTTTCCTTGATGATATACTTGCTATTGAATTTTGTTGGATGGTGAATTCTATGTTTACCAATTTTGATGATTTTGGTGGTTCCTATCTACTATAATACTGGTTTATCGGATGATAACTTACTTGGAATACTTTTGTGTTCTAATTTAAGATATATTCATTGATAATTAAGTCTATAAGATATCATTGTCTCTAACTTTAATATTGTCCATCTATTGATCTTTGAGTTTGGGCCAGTATAGGTAGACTGGCTTTGGCACTTCGTGTGTATGTTGAAATCTCTAGTCATAGGGTAGCTACTGTCGACTAGTCATATCACCTACCTCTCTGTCGATGTTCCTTATTCTATTCAAAGGGCGTGACCGAGTAAACAACTCTAATTGCTTGTTTACAGTAGTCTATCTAAACCTTACCGACGGGTTTGGTTTCTTTGCTCATGAGGATTGGGGCCTCTGGCTTCTCTCTTTATGCCACCTGTGGGCAGGGGCATATCACACTTTTGTAAGCTGGGTGACACCCAGAGCAGCAAGGGTGGCTAACTTCGTTGGTCATTTCCTTGTCCGTGATGGCCGGAAGGGATCTGAGCTAGTAGCGCATCCACGTTAGACAAAAAGGTTACCCCTAACTCATTTAAGTTGGTGCATTTCTTATATAGTGTGAATACCATGAACTTTTTCTGGAGTTGTTTCCTTGGCGGTATTCTAGACTCGAGTATGCATCGACAACGTCAATCTTCCCTAGGGGGGGAGAGTGTCGCGAATGTGACTTCAGGTATTGAAAGTTATCTATCAGCCAGTCCTTACGGACACTCTTTCCTTACTGCCACGATGGCAAGAAGTTGGTATTGTTGGACCCTTTATTAGTCTCTCTTGTGCTAGTGGAGTTAACTGGGCATTTCGAGTGTACTTAGACCGGACGAGCATAAGGACGGAATTCCTACGTGTTATTAGCTAAACATACTTAGCCCGGTAAGGATTTCCCATTTTCTTGCACTAGCTAGTGACAAGAACCCTTGCATATTGAGATTAGTCCCTCAATATTGCTGGATGATGGCTTACTGTGTCTGCCAAACACCCTCGTTATCATGCCCTTAGCGTTAGTCTCAATTCGGTCCCAACTGTTATTTATGGAAAGTGTCTAGATTTGCTCATTTGGCATATTTACAGAATGTAGAGATCGACCTGAACACAATGGTGTTCATCCCATGTCCAAATTTGCAATCTAGCGCCATTCCATATTTAGTAAGTTTTGAGCTTGTCCCAAAGACTAACTCCTGATACTAAGGCAGGCTTGGGTGAAAGCCCAAAGTGTGTGTTCCTCAAGGGGGGGGGGGCTGTGGGGGGTTCCAAATGTATAGTAGGGATAGTGGGTAGGTCGGGCATGGCCGACCAACCTGAGGCATAGTCTAGCTCCTGCTTGCGTGCTTGTCCTTGTTTTGCGTCCGGCTTGGGTCTAAGCCCAAGTTCCATTCCAAGCTAGCTGGTGGAGTACCCATGTCCTCGTGTTAGGCCACCGGTATGCCGAAATAGTGCCAGACTCCGTTTGGCTTCGTTTTGCGTGCTGGTCCTGGCATTAGGATGCTGGTTGCTCTAGGATTATTCCAAGTTGTTCTGGGCTCCTATTGTTTCGGGCTGATGTTGGTTGCTTTGGGACTGTTCCTAGTCGCTCCGTGCTCCTATCCCTTCGCTCCTTGGGCTGTAGCGCACGTGGTTTTGACCCTTTATCCTATGGTGATTTACCATAGGATAACACCTCGAAGCGGAACCTAAACCCTCTTTGTGCCACGTGACAGATGCCACATGTCACATGCCACGTGTCCATAGGAACCCGAGGTTCAGGGCCTTGGGCCACTGAACAAAGGAACGGTGCCAAACTCCCAAGCATGGAGCCAAGGAGTGATGGAACCGAACCATGGAGCAACTCCCGAGCATAAAGCCCAAGGAGCGAAGGGACAGGAGCCCGGAGCGACTTGGAACAGTCCTGGAGCAACCAGCATCCCAATGCCAAGACCAGCATGCAAAACGGAGCCAAACGGAGTCTGGCGCTATTTCGGCATACCGGTGGCCTAACGTGAGGATATGGGTACTCCACCAACTAGCATGGAATGGAACTTGGGCTTAGACCCAAGCCGGACGCAGAACAAGGACAGGCACGCAAGTGGGAGCTAGATTATGCCTCAGGTTGGTTGGCCATGCCCGACTTACCCACTATCCCTACTATACATTTGGAACCCCCCACAGCCCCCCCCCCCTTCTTGAGGAACACACGCTTTGGGCTTTCACCCCAAGCCTCCTTTAGTATCAGGAGTTAGTCTCTGGGACAAGCTCGAAACTTACTAAATATGGAATATCCCTAGATTGTGAATTTGGACATGGGACGAACACCATTGTGTTCAGAACAATCTCTACATTCCGTAGATATGCCAAATGAGCAAATCTGGACACTTTCCATAGATAGCATTTGGGACCGAAATGAGACTAACACAAAGGGCATGATAGCGAGGGTGTTTGGCAGACACGGTAAGCTATCATGTAGCGATATTGAGGGACCAATCTCAATACACGAGGGTTCTTGTCACTAGCAAGTGCAAGACAAAACGAGACGGGAACTCCTTACCGGGCTAAGTATGTTTAGCTAATAACACGTAGGAATTCCGTCCTTATGCTCGTCCGGTCTAAGTACACTCGAAATGCCCAGTTAACTCCACTAGCACAAGAAGGACTGATAAAGAGTCCAGCAATACCGACCTCCTGCCATCGTGGCAATAAGGTAAGAGTGTCCGTAAGGACTGGTCGACAGGTAACTTTCGATACCCGAAGTCACATGTGCGACACTCTCCCCCCCTAGGGAAGATCGATGTCCTCGTCGATGCATACTCGAGTCTAGAATACCGCCAAGGAAACAACTCCAGAAAAAGTTCACGGTACTCACACTATGTGAGAAATGCACCAACTTAAATGAGTTAAGGGTAACCTCTTTGTCTAACGCGGATGCGCTACCAGCTCAGACACCTTCCGGCCGTCGCCGACAAGGAAATGACCAACGGAGTCAGCCACCCTTGCTGCTCTGGTTGTCATCCAGCTTACAAAAGTGTGATATGCCCTGCCCGCAGAGACATAGAGAGAGAAGCCAGAGGCCCCAACCCTCCTGAGCAAAGAAACCAAACCCGTCGGTAAGGTTTAGATAAACTACTATAAACAGGCAGTTAGAGTTGTTTACACGGTCACGCCCTTTCAACAGAATAAGGAACATCGACAGAGAGGCGGGTTATGTGACCAGTCTACAGTAGCTACCCCATGACTAGAGATTTCAACATGCACACGAAGTGCCGAAGCCAGTCTGCCTATACTGGCCCAAACTCAAAGATCAATAGATGGACAATATCAAAGTCATAAACAATGATATCTTAGAGACTTAATTATCAGTGAATAATTTTTAGATTAGAACACAAAAGTATTCCAAGTAAGTTATCATCCGATAAACCAATATGATTGTAGATAGGAACCACCAAGATCATCAGAATTTGGCAAACACAGGAATGACCATCCAACAAAATTCAATAGCAAGTGTATCATCAAACTCAATTACCAAACTTAACTATCAAAGATTGCAGATAGAATGCCAAACAACTTAGAAAAGGGAACTCAAAGAACACCAAGTATCATCGACAAGCAAGCAAAATGCTCGCGAATGTATCACCCGGAGGAAATAACATTCCAATCTATCAGAACAAACTCGAGCAATAATCAACAGAATAGAATGAATGTTGCATGGCCAACAAACACTCGGTCATGTCAACTATCACACGAGCCAATCCAAATAGATCCCAGCCAACAATATTAAGGAACTTAAGTTGCCTAAGCAAGTGTCAGCAACATTCTATTGATGTCTCAAACCCAAGAGACCAATCCAGAGCAAACCACAAAGAGCATGTGGTATTGCGAAAAGTCAAAAGCCATCAAAGAGAATAACTAACTATCACGAAAGATCATCAATCATCTCATCAATAAAGAGATGCATAATCATCGTCTAAGAAAGAATCCACTACCCCGAAGAATAGCAAATCATTCTATATCAACAACAATCAAGCAAAACTTTTTGACAAGGATAATCAACTATCTTAGATGATAGTCAATCATCACCAATGATTGCTTGATGCAAATACTAACGTCAACATCAAAGCTAATGAGCCAAAATGCCTTCCCCCAACAACTCCTAACAAATGGAACAATGAGCATGAAAACTCAAAGAACCAAAAGCTCAAAGAAGTCTATAGCCAAGTCTTGCCTAATAATGATCACGAGTTTCGCATAGACTAACGTCAATGCTAAAGAAGAAATTATGGTACAACCTACAATATCCTCCTCAACACATCTATAAGCTAAACTTCATAATGCAAAGCTAATGAAGAGCATATCTGCATCAATCCAAAAGCTAAGCACAACGAAGCTATGCTCAACAAGTGATCACCAAACGATCCTCCATGAATCCATCTATAGCAAGACATAACTCACTTCATAACAAGCACAAGAAGAATCATCAATGATCAATATATTTCAACTAAAATCCCATAAGGATTTAAATATTCCAATATTAATCACTAACTCTCCCACTTGTAGAGTTAGTATAGTCCATGACTAAATCACTTTTCAAGGAAAAGCTCAAAGCTCAACCCCTACTAATCTCGTCTAGAACATAACTAACTCAATTTGCCACTCAGTTCATTTGAACGTCAAACAGTTGCTATCTAGCAAATGCGCGAATGCTAATAATACAGAGCTATAGCCAAATCATCAACACTATCTTCATCAAGACTAATGAAACTCGACATCAATCTTGTAGAGAGACATCTCATTTCACTGAAATCTCAACATCAACAATGTTAACGATAAGGCATCACTTCAATACCATCAACACTAGAACAAAGCTAAAAGAAAGCACGAGTGAATCACCACTCAAAGCTCTCTAGCAACTAAGCTAACCAAGGTCGAAGATACTTTAGTTAGTAACCGAGACCAATCCTTTAGCAAAACTCAGTTACAGATAACACTTTCTCAAGGAGTGAATCACCACGTCCAAGACTCAATGAAATCCAACATCACGAACTAAACGCAACCAAATGATATTGACAGAGGTAGAGTCGATATGCCAACATGGAAAACCCATGTAAGTCTAACGACACGATCCTCCGCAACCCCATCCGGTAAAGCAAGCCCATCACTACTAAATCATCATCGAGTGAAGCAAGTGTCAAAAGCCCTTGACAAAGTCTATAAGCAATCACTAGTTGCAAAGCAACCAACAATCACTTGTCTTGCCTTTCACAAGACCTAAACACTAACTCACGTCATCGAGTCATACACTTTGTCCAACATGAACGTAATACCCTAGATATGAGATAAAGGTTCATGGACAAGCACGAATTAAATGACCACTCGAATCCAACTCAACTGCGATAAGCTCACTAATGCATTTAGCCACTAGCTCTGAGCATGCCTTGAAGAGGCTAGCTATGCATGATCAATACTCAGTCAAAACTAAAGTGAAGACCATGAGATGGACTCATATCGGTACACAACCTCCTCATAGACAAAGCTACAGTACGGGTACCAACATCTCAAACTCAAACAACTAAGCTGAACATCACCATCCTCAGCCAAGGCGCAGGGCCACCAAGACCAAGTCAAGATCAGTGAGAGCTCACTACTCTCATAGAGTCTAACGAAATGCAAAGTGCAATCTGCCACCAAGCATAACACTACAAAAGAAAGGCACAAGGGTCACCTTTCTAGAAAAGTGCAACGCCACTTTTCTACACTAACTCCAGACTCTATCCAACTCAATTGCAATAGCCCCAAAAGTTAGCATCCCTTTCGGGCCGCATCATACAAACTACATACTAAGGTCTAAGTTAACCGAAGTCAACTCCAACCCCTTCACTAGTTTGTATTGGCTTAGGAAAACGGAATGGTTTTCGAACAAAGGGATAACAGATCAGCCATTGGAAAAGTCTAAGAAAATTTGTGAAAAATTTTTCCATCCTAGAGAAAGAATGACTCTCAGTCCAGGAATTCAAACTTTCAAGACTCAACCAACTTCCTCCTACCAACAACTTCACATAGGTTCACCTTAACACAAATTCTCATGATCCATAGTATGCTTAAGCCTCGAACATCTTTTTGCCCATTCTTTCAACATCCAACACCAACGTCTGCAGAATGCAAAATGAACATCTAAAGCTTGATCATGGAGACCATATCTTCGGATATTCATATTGCACTAACACTCTTCTTCAACCACCTTCAAGATCCAATGTGAAGCTAAAATACTAACAAGAAAAATGACATGGAAAATCAAGCTCTAAGGAAAATTCCTCATAACTCGAAGTAACAATGCCACTTCCACTAACACAAGTGCTAGTGATGTTAATGCCCCAACTACACATCTTCTTCATCCAACAATCTACTCCAAGTGTTAACGGATCAACTAATGAGCTATAGCAACTAAATGCTACAACCCTTTTCCAACACCTTAGTGGGCAAACTCAAGGAAACAAGGAACCAACTTAAGCTTAGCATAATGGACCACCAACGAGAATCCAGTCAAAGCTACTACAATGCTACTTTATGCAAGTAGACTGGCTTCACCATCAACCACTTTGGAGTTGATCATCGCTTAACTAAGCAACTTCGTAAACACATTGCTCATTATCACATGGATATGATATAAGTATCACAATGACTTGATCATCAATTGAGCAACACCACGAACAATGCCAATGTCATTACTTCAAAGGTTTACATGAATATCAAGTACCAACTCAACTTGACAGAATGCAACATAAATGCCACACTCTACCGATAGAGATTTACAACACCCAACACCACTAACTTTTGTTCACAACACAAACAAGCTCATGCCACTCGCTATCCGATCAAACTCAAAACTTAACCCAACACCAAGCTACTCAAGGAGCAATAGCTAAGTTCCCCGGAAAAGAATTGAGCATTGTAACCCAAGTCTTCCAATAGTGAGCCTAGACACAATGGTTTAGCGTTTCACCGCTATCCATCCCATAACTCACCACTTGTAAGACCATCATAATCATCATGCATCAAGATAGGGACTCTTGATTGCATAATGTGAACACGAGCAATGAGTCACACCTCGTTGCAAATCATCCCTCCAAAAAGAGAAGATGATTTACGTGTTTGATCCTTTGTCCCCGACGACTCTCTTTTCGATCTCATCTTTTGACCAAACCTCAAGCTTACTTTCGCACTGCCTTCAGTTCAATCCAAGAAAAGTTTATGAGAGAGCACAACAATGATTACTTGAACCAATAGACTAATCCTTACAATCTTGGTTGATTCACTTGTAATCATGCCTAAGAAAGATCTACTAGTGCCGTGCTAAATAGCTACGGACTAGCCTATTTGCCACTCATAGCAAACTCAAGGAGGTTTGCTTTCACCCACGGTACATGGAACAACTCATAGAACCACTGGAACAACTCATGGAACCACCGATAGACTAACATTAATCCTGCCAACTCAAAGCGTATCCTCGAGTTGCTAATGCGCCTCACTCACGACCCCAAGCTCAAACTCGTGCTAACGGAGCATCTCAAATCCATCCTATGAGCCCAAGAGCAAGCTCACATTGTTAGGTACAAAAGGTAACCAAAACCATACCCAAGGAACAAATGTGAACCCTTTGCACCAAACGTGTACCCACTCGGATCATCGTTTTCATCTCTGCGTATGCAACGAGACTAGTTGCCTAATCTCATTGAATAGTACTCACTGAGACTCATCCTTTGATACCAAATGTAGCGCACGTGGTTTTGACCCTTTATCCTATGGTGATTTACCATAGGATAACACCACGAAGCGGAACCTAAACCCTCTTTGTGCCACGTGACAGATGCCACGTGTCACATGCCACGTGTCCATAGGAACCTAACGTGAGGCCTAACGTGAGGATATGGGTACTCCACCAACTAGCATGGAATGGAACTTGGGCTTAGACCCAAGCCGGACGCAGAACAAGGACAGGCACGCAAGCGGGAGCTAGACTATGCCTCAGGTTGGTCGGCCATGCCCGACCTACCCACTATCCCTACTATACATTTGGAACCCCCCACAGCCCCCCCCCCCCCTTGAGGAACACACGCTTTGGGCTTTCACCCCAAGCCTCCTTTAGTATCAGGAGTTAGTTTCTGGGACAAGCTCGAAACTTACTAAATATGGAATGTCCCTAGATTGTGAATTTGGATATGGGACGAACACCATTGTGTTCAGAACGATCTCTACATTCCGTAGATATGCCAAATGAGCAAATCTGGACACTTTCCATAGATAGCATTTGGGACCGAAATGAGACTAACACAAAGGGCATGATAGCGAGGGTGTTTGGCAGACACGGTAAGCTATCATGTAGCGATATTGAGGGACCAATCTCAATACACGAGGGTTCTTGTCACTAGCAAGTGCAAGACAAAACGAGACGGGAACTCCTTACTGGGCTAAGTATGTTTAGCTAATAACACGTAGGAATTCCGTCCTTATGCTCGTCCGGTCTAAGTACACTCGAAATGCCCAGTTAACTCCACTAGCACAAGAGGGACTGATAAAGGGTCCAGCAATACCGACCTCCTGCCATCGTGGTAGTAAGGTAAGAGTGTCCGTAAGGACTGGTCGACAGGTAACTTTCGATACCCGAAGTCACATGCGCGACAATGCTCGGGAGTTGCTCCGTGGTTCGATGCTTGGGAGACTTTGGCACCGTTCCTTCGTTCAATGGCCCAAGGCCTTGAACCTCCGGTTCCACACCACTGTCCTTTGGACACGTGGCATGTGACATGTGGCATCTGTCATGTGGCACAAAGAGGGTTTAGGTTCTGCTTCGTGGTGTTATCCTATGGTAAATCACCATAGGATAAAGGGTCAAAAAACCACGTGTGCTACACTTATGTTGAAAACTATGTTGGGTGACTTACTAAATGAAATTGACAAGTCGAGGAATAAAGACTTTAGTTGAGGCTATTAACTTCAAAAAGAGGTAGGCCATGACGCTAAATATGGAGGAGTTCATGCATGATCACAAACATGTCAAGTGAGAGGACTTGGAAGTGCAGAGGAACTAGCTTCCTAAGCTGTGATCTACAATGTGCTTTAAATATACATTAGTGCACTGGTGTGGGAAGTCACATCAGGCATTTTGGATGATGCCATCCGTAGATACATATATAGAGGTTGGGTTTAAGTCTCAACCCTCTAGTGCTTGGGTTCAAGTCCCAACTCACTAAGGCGTGGTGATGGGTTGGAATATAAGGACACTCATTTTTCGGTGCTCATGGACTCTCAGTAGGGAGACTGGCTTGGGCACACCGCCAAAGTGGGGGATGCCCCAGAGTCATGATACACAGTTAGATTGCTTAGTGTGAAAGCTTGGTATATCTAACTTGAACACTTTGGCGCAAGTGTCACTAACGATGTGGTGAATGAAATGGGGACACCTAATCTCAGTTGTTATGGACCCTTGGCTGGAAGGACTGACTTGGGCGCACTGCCAAGTGTGGGAGATGCCACCAGGTGTGAGACACAAAATCCCTAGGCCCCAAAGTGGAGCCGGAAAGGGTGCCACGTGGTAGTGGCTGAAGCGAGAGCCAAACGAGCATAACACGTTTGGACCAAAAGCTCCGACTTGAAAAGTCAAGAGCGGGAGTGGAACTCCCAACAAAGTGCTCGAGGAACGAGCACGAAGCGAGCAAAAAGCGAGGCTCCAAAAAGGGACCCAAAAGGACCAACACATGACATGTGGAAGTGTCCGAGATGGACTCGAGTTGGAGTCCGAAGTGGAGTCCGAGATGGACCCAAGTTGGAGTCCGAAGTGGAGTCTGAGATGGACCCGAGTTGGAGTCCGAAGTGGAGTCCGAGATGGACCCGAGTTGGAGTCCGAAGTGGAGTCCGAGATGGACCCGAGATGGAGTCTGAGATGGAGTCCGAGATGGAGTCCGAGGTGGACCCGAGATGGACCCGAAATGGAGTCCGAGATGGAGTCCGAGATGGACCCGAGATGGAGTCCGAGATGGACCCGAGATGGAGTCCGAGATGGAGTCCGAGATGGAGTCCGAGATGGAGTCCGAGATGGAGTCCGAAGTCGAGACCGAGACCGGGACCGAGACCGAGACCGAGACCGAGACCGGGACCGAGACCGAGACCGAGACCGAGACCGAGACCGGGACCGAGAACGAGACCGAGATCGGGACCGAGAACGAGACCGAGATCGGGACCGAGAACGAGACCGAGGCCGAGGCCGAGTCCGAGTCCGAGTCTGAGTCCGAGTCCAAGTCCGAGTCCGAGTCCGAGTTCGAGTTCGAGTCTGAGAGGGTGAAAGCCCAAAGCGTTCGTCTCCCAGACCCTGGGGGGTTTGGTGAGCTCCAAAAGTATAGTGGGGGGAGGACTGCAGTGGAGCCAGTTTGGCCAGGAAAGGCCAGTTTGGCCCAGGAAGGCCAGAGCCAGTGTTGGGTGATGAGTTGCCCACTGGGAAGTCCAAGACTAGAGTGAACACAGACCGACAAGCGGGGTAGCTTGGTGAAGTGTTCAAGGGCCGGCTCTAGTTCCCCCGGGAGATCGACTGGCCGATGCTCCCAGTCCAAGTGTGGGTGGCACTACCTACTTGGATACCTGGTGTGGCTCAACGGAACCCGCTCTAAGCCCATGGCTAGAGCACCCAAGGGCAGAAGGCGAGGAGAGTACCCAGGTGGCTCGCGTAAGGCCATGGTGTTCCAAAATGTTGTCCCAAAGGCCCAGACTGTGGAAAGGAAGAGGAGCAGTCCTCTGGGGTAGTGACCAAGGACACAGTCGTGTGGTGAGGAAGTCCCAGAGGACCGTGGGACTTAGTGGTCGGGCCTGAAGTCTCGATCCAGTGGCAGTGTTGGCAAACACGGCTAGGGGCAGAAAGGGACTTAGTGGGGACTGACAGAGGGATATTGGGGAAGGCTATTCCCCTTGTCGGTGGGCATCCTAAGGATGCTAAGGAGTGGATCTGAGATGAGCACTCACGGATGGTTTGCCTAGTCTTGAAGAGCCAAGACAGTGATGCAAGTGGTATTGGACTACCAGTGTGGCAAAGGTGATTGGGCATGGCCTTAGCGTAACGGGCTGCTATGTCGGTGGTACCTTTGAGTGTCGGTCATGGGATCGGACACGTGGAGCACTTGGACCAAGTGCAAATGTTGAGTGGCATGGATGCCATTCTCGGGGCTAGCAAGTCCCAAGTCCTGGATTGGACTTATGGAGGTTGCGAATGAGACTCCTCCAAGTGGTCAGAGGTGTGGTTAAGTGACTAAAGTAGAATGGAAAATTTAGTCGCTTACAATTTGGTATCAGAGCTGTTCCTTAGTCCGACTTTTATTGGTGCTCAAGTATATTACCACTAGTGTTGGCATCGGAAGGCCCGAGGAGTGGGCCTATCCTTGAGGAGTAGCAAGTCGGGAAGACATGGCTCTCCATTACAATTCATGTGTGAACTTGTAGACGAGGTGGTGGATAGAAAAGGGCCAATAATGGAACGACTTTGGGATCTTGGGAACAGTATATGGTTTTCCTCAAAGAGTTGAGGATGTGATCCAGATGAGCGTTTGACTTAGCAAACTGGCTAATGTAGTTGTGGCAAACAACTACAGTTGGGATCACGGGAAAGATAAAGACTCCAAAGCAATAAAGGAGTCACAAGATTTTCCTCATATAGTTGAGGTTGGTGCTCATGAATGTGAGACCAGAAGTAATGACCGTGGGAGGTCAAATACGGAAGAGGACTCAAGTCCTTGAAAAGGTAGCCGGGGCTACCTCTAATAAATGCTGAAACAACCCAAGGAGTTGGGGGTGTATTAAGTGGATGAGTTGGTGTTCTCATCACATGGACAAGTAGTCCTAAGGGGCAAAGGTTGCCCCCAGAGAACAAAATCAAGTGTTAGAGTAACACTTGTGAAAATAGTCCTTTTGAGTAGGACAGGAATGCAAGAAGTGTATTCCAGTGAGCTAGTGCCTCACAAGTAGGACCTTAAGGGTCTGTGGATTAACCAAGTCCAAAACTGCTGGATGACTCAAGTAGAGTCAAGGGATGGTCCTAAAAGGACTAATGGA
The DNA here is from genome assembly GCF_000143415.4 of Selaginella moellendorffii. NCBI lineage: Eukaryota > Viridiplantae > Streptophyta > Lycopodiopsida > Selaginellales > Selaginellaceae > Selaginella > Selaginella moellendorffii. The sequence goes on along the minus strand of NW_003314355.1, from coordinate 412,661 downwards.
AGCATTTGGACTGAGGTGTGTTGTACCCCACAAAAGATGGGGGGGGGATCATAGGATCCAAGGATGAGAACAGAGGGTATCTCATTGATTGCAAAATGTGCCATGCTAAAGTCGTGGGAAAGGTGTTCCCAAAAAGAAAACAACTTTGACACAAAGTTGTGTGTGACCTCTATGGTGTAGTGCTAACGGATGGTTGGCATGAGAAAGAGTGGCATTGGTCTTGGCAAAGACTTAGACACAAAGAAGAAGTGTCATAAAGGTAGGTTCGTGGAGCCGATGGTGTGGAGACACCAAATGTGCCAAGGTGTGATACCTTGAGGCTATGTTGGTGGGTTCATGAGAACCCCTTGCCAAAGGAATCCCAATGGAAATGGGAATGGCATAGCCTAAGCTGCAGAGCATGCAGTTGGAGTGCGGTGACCCAGATAATGATGGAGGTGTGAAAGCACCAAGCAATGAGTTGTAGGACTTGACAACTATAAGGCAACTAAGCAAGAGGTGCAAAATAACTAGTTAAACGGGTAGAAGGTAGCTACCCAAGACTTCTAGCATAGGGAAGTCGGATATACCCTTGCGGGGGATAAGTTGCTTATGTTGCGATATAATAAGTCAATGTCATAAAAGGAAATACTCATTGTCAAGAAAGCCATCATTGGGACACCTGAACACTCTAGAACACCAGAAGGTGGTGTTTGATGTCGCGAGGGCAATGGATAAAGCCCAAGGGACTAAGTCCCTAGCGAATGATGGATAGAAGGTGCTATCCAAATGTCCAAGGTTGCGGAGACAGGAGAGGACTGTCTACCCAAGTTGGACAAAGCCAAAAATGGAATTTTGGCAAGGCTAGTGATGGGCATGTAAAGACCCATAAGCAACAATGTAATCCCAGTGTGTGGGATTATAAGGTGAGCATATCCGGATTGAGGAACCACTCCCTAGGCTATTGAGTAGGTTCATCCCTAAGAATACTTGCTAAAGCATGATAGAAAGTGCAAAGCTATCCTCCTGGTCTGGAGGAGAATGACCAAAGGAAAGGTGTGAAGCCAAAAAGCAAGAAGTAAGGGGATGGAACCGAACCGTAGGAATCAAAAGGCATAACCAAGGTTGGTTATGCCAGCTGGGAGTGGAGAATCAAGTGGGGGCTCGAGGGTGTTGCCGCTAGCAACCGTGATGCCATGGAGAGTCTAAGTTATGGAATTGTCCATGTTAGACTATGTGGCATTTGGAAGGCTTGCAAAAGGGAGGCCTTAGCAAGCTGAGGGACAGAGTTCCTTCAAGGTTCCCAAAGACGATTTTAGGTAGCTTAGTACCTAGAAAGGCCAAGTGTAAATGGTTCATGGAACGCGCGAAATCAGAGTGGCGCAGCAGAAGCGTGGTCTTGAAGCTTGCCATAAGGCAAGGCTATCAAGGTTAGGGAAGTAGTTCCCGAGTGTTCAAAGAGAGGGCTTTGAACGAAAGTCGATGGTCAAGGACTTTCACGCTTATGCAGGAACCATGTTACAGTGGTCGGAGAACTTGCCAAGCGAGATTGGCACGTCGGGGGAACAAATACCTTAGTTGAAGGTGATAACTTCAAAAAGGGTGGGCCATGGGGCCGAGCATGGAGGAGTCCATGCATGATCACAGACATGTCAAGTGAGAGGACTTGGCAGTGTGGAGGAACTAGGTTCCTAAGCTGTGATCTGTAGCGCGCTTTAAAAATAAGTTGGTGCACCGGCGTGGGGAGTCACGCCAGGCATCTTGTGTGATGCCGTCTGTAGATGCATATACGGAGGTTGGGTTCGAGTCCCGACCCTCTAGTGCTTGGGTTCGAGTCCCAAATCACTAGGGCGTGGTGATGGTTTGGAATATGAGGACACTCATATTTCGGTGGTCATGGACTCTCAGTGGGGAGACTGGTATGGGCGCACCGCCAAGTGAGGGATGCCTCGGAGTCGTGATGCACAGTTAGATTGCTTAGAGTGAAAGCTCGGCATATCTAACTTGAACGCTTTGGTGCAAGTGGCACCAAGGTCGTGGTGAGTGAGATGGGGACACTTAATCTCAGTTGCTATGAACCCTTGGCCGTAAGGGCTAGCTTGGGTGCACCGCCAAGTGTGGGGGATGCCCCCGGGGTTATAGTCAACAACTTGGAGGTCTAGAAGACCAAGTACCTCTTGGCAACTCTGTTAAGGTGCCAAGGTGAGATCACTAGGTGATCTTATGGCCAGATAAGGACAAGGTCCTTGGTTGGCTAAGGAATGAAGTTCCTGGTTCAAAATGTTGAAATTGAACTGTTTAAGATGGTGTGGCCTAGTCGTGATGACCAAGTGGGAAGAGCACCTAAGGGAAATAAACTATATCCGTCCGATGGCATAGTGAGTCCGAGGAAAGTAGTCTCTATAAAAGACCCATGGGAGGGTCACAAAGTTGGGCCATGGATAGAGCCCATAGTAGAAGATGCTAAAGAGACGTACTAGGGGCGAACATCCTCCGGACTAGGCAAAGAAGAGTCTTTGCTATGGAACCGAAAGGATACCTCAAAAATGGAGGTAGCGATCCGATGTTGCTGGGTGCAACAATCAAGGATAGGAGCAAAGGACTAGTGGCCAAGTTTGGGCCATGGAATTTAATGGAAGGGATCCAAATGGCAAAGTTAACCAATGAGGAAAACCTTGCACTGTTCTCAAGATCCTAACGTCGTTCCGTTATTGGCCCTCTTTTCTATCCACCACCTTGTCTACAAGTTCACACATGAACTGTAATGGAGAGCCATGTCTTCCCGACCTGCTACTCCTCAAGGATAGGCCCACTTCTCGGACCTTCCCTTGCCAACACCAGTGGTGATATACTTGAGCACCAATAAAAGTCGGACTAAGGAAAAGCTCCGATACCAAATTGTAAGCGACTAAATTTTCCATTCTACTTTAGTCACTTAACCACACCTCCGACCACTTGGAGGAGTCTCATTCACAACCTCCATAAGTCCCACTCAAGACTTGGGGCTTGCTAGCCCCGAGAATGGCATCCATGCCACTCAACCTTAGCACTTGGTCCAAGTGCTCCACGTGTCCGATCCCATGATCGACACCCCAAGGTACTACCGACGTATCGGCCCGTTACGCTAAGGCCATGCCCATTTACCTTGGTCACACTGGTGGTCCAACACCACCTGCATTCCGATCCCGTCTCTCAAAGACTGGGTCATCCGTCCATGAGTGATCATCCCAGATCCACTCCTTAACATCCTTAGGATGCCCACCGACAAGGGGAATAGCCTTCCCCAATATCCCTCTGTCAGTCCCCACTAAGTCCCTTTCTGCCCCTGGCCGTGTTTGCCAACACTGCCACTGGATCAAGACCCACAGGCCCGACCACTAAGTCCCACGGTCCTCTGGGACTTCCTCACCACACGACTGTGTCCTTGGTCACTACCCCAGAGGATTGCTCCTCTTCCTTTCCACAGTCTGGGCCTTTGGGACAACATTTCGGAACACCGTGGCCTTACGCGAGCCACCTGGGTACTCTCCTCGCCTTCTGCCCTTGGGTGCTCTAGCCATGGGCTTAGAGCGGGTTCCGTTGAGCCACGCCTGGTATCCAAGTAGGTAGTGCCACCCACACTTGGACTGGGAGCATCGGCCAGTCGATCTCCCGGGGGAACTAGAGCCGGCTCTTGAACACTTCACCAAGCTACCCCGCTTGTCGGTCCGTGTTCACTCTAGTCTTGGACTTCCCAGTGGGCAGCTCATCACCCAACACTGGGTATGGCCTCCTCGGACCAAACTGGCCCTTCCTGGGCCAAACTGGCCCTTCCTGGCCCAACTGGCTCCACTGGGCTCCAACCCCCACACTCTCCGTACTATACTTTTGGAACCCCCCGCAGCCCCCCCCCCCTGGGAGACGCACGCTTTGGGCTTTCACCCCTTGACCCGTATTAGTATTTGGACTTAGTCTCTGGCTCGATCTCGGATCCGATTTCGGATCCGACTTCGGATTCGGTCTCGGACTTGATCTCAGTCCCGGTTCCATCTTGGACTCCATCTCGGGTCCATCTCGGACTCCATCTCGGACTCCATCTCGGACTCCATCTCGGACTCCATCTCGGGTCCATCTCGGACTCCATCTCGGACTCCATCTCGGGTCCATCTCGGGTCCACCTCGGACTCCATCTCGGACTCCATCTCGGGTCCATCTCGGACTCCATCTCGGACTCCATCTCGGACTCCATCTCGGACTCCATCTCGGACTCCATCTCGGACTCCATCTCGGACTCCATTTCGGGTCCATCTCGGGTCCACCTCGGACTCCATCTCGGACTCCATCTCGGACTCCATCTCGGACTCCATCTCGGACTCCATCTCGGACTCCATCTCGGACTCCATCTCGGACTCCATGTCGGGTCCATCTCGGGTCCACCTCGGACTCCATCTCGGACTCCACTTCCACGTGTCATGTGTTGGTCCTTTTGGGTCCCTTTTTGGAGCCTCGCTTTTTGCTCGCTTTGTGCTCGTTCCTCGGGCACTTCGTTGGGAGTTCCACTCCCGCTCTTGACTTTTCAAGTCGGAGCTTTTGGTCCAAACGTGTTACGCTCGTTTGGCTCTCGCTTCGGCCACTACCACGTGGCGCCCTTCCGGCTCCACTTTGGGGCCTAGGGATTTTGTGTCTCACAAGAGGATGATGGTACCCTCAAGTAATGAACTTCCTAGGATGGGGAAGTGGAGTTGCACAATCTGTGCAATGCAAGGTGTTGGAGACACCTAGGAAATTGACATCCAAAAGTCAAAAGAGTAAAAGTTCCAAGGTGCAAACGTTCAATAGATGGAAATTGAGACTACTTGAGAAAGAGTAGTGGGATTGACTTAGAGAAGGGTCTCTAAGAAGTTTAGCGAGAACCACTACATGTGGTCCAATCAGTCTCTAAGTTGGGGAGACTACCCTCCTTAGGGGATAAGCAAGGCATGGTGAGCCTTTGGTGTCAAACCATTGAGGAAAATGCAAAAGGCATGGTGAGCCTTCAATGTCAAACCATTGACAAGTATGGAGAAGGCATGGTGAGCCTTCAATGTCAAACCATTGACAAATATTGGCTAGGTGCCAAGGATGGAAATGGTAACACATGCGGGTGTTACTTTATAAAGTGGTTTACCGTTCGATGAGGACATCGAACTTCGTCTATGGGTGGTGGAGTTGTGAGACACAAAATCCCTAGGCCCCAAAGTGGAGCCGGAAAGGGTGCCACGTGGTAGTGGCTGAAGCGAGAGCCAAACGAGCATAACACGTTTGGACCAAAAGCTCCGACTTGAAAAGTCAAGAGCGGGAGTGGAACTCCCAACAAAGTGCTCGAGGAACGAGCACGAAGCGAGCAAAAAGTGAGGCTCCAAAAAGGGACCCAAAAGGACCAACACATGACACGTGGAAGTGTTCGAGATGGACTCGAGTTGGAGTCCGAAGTGGAGTCCGAGATGGACCCGAGTTGGAGTCCGAAGTGGAGTCCGAGATGGACCCGAGTTGGAGTCCGAAGTGGAGTCCGAGATGGACCCGAGTTGGAGTCCGAAGTGGAGTCCGAGATGGACCCGAGATGGAGTCCGAGATGGAGTCCGAGATGGAGTCCGAGATGGACCCGAGATGGACCCGAAATGGAGTCCGAGATGGAGTCCGAGATGGACCCGAAATGGAGTCCGAGATGGACCCGAGATGGAGTCCGAGATGGACCCGAGATGGAGTCCGAGATGGACCCGAGATGGAGTCCGAGATGGAGTCCGAGATGGAGTCCGAGATGGAGTCCGAAGTCGAGACCGAGACCGGGACCGAGACCAAGACCAAGACCGAGACCGAGACCGGGACCGAGACCGAGACCGAGACCGAGACCGAGATCGGGACCGAGAACGAGACCGAGATCGGGACCGAGAACGAGACCGAGGCCGAGGCCGAGTCCGAGTCCGAGTCTGAGTCCGAGTCCAAGTCCGAGTCCGAGTCCGAGTCCGAGTCCGAGTTCGAGTCTGAGAGGGTGAAAGCCCAAAGCGTTCGTCTCCCAGACCCTGGGGGGTTTGGTGAGCTCCAAAAGTATAGTGGGGGGAGGACTGCAGTGGAGCCAGTTTGGCCAGGAAAGGCCAGTTTGGCCCAGGAAGGCCAGAGTCAGTGTTGGGTGATGAGCTGCCCACTGGGAAGTCCAAGACTAGAGTGAACACAGACCGACAAGCGGGGTAGCTTGGTGAAGTGTTCAAGGGCCGGCTCTAGTTCCCCCGGGAGATCGACTGGCCGATGCTCCCAGTCCAAGTGTGGGTGGCACTACCTACTTGGATACCTGGTGTGGCTCAACGGAACCCGCTCTAAGCCCATGGCTAGAGCACCCAAGGGCAGAAGGCGAGGAGAGTACCCAGGTGGCTCGCGTAAGGCCACGGTGTTCCGAAATGTTGTCCCAAAGGCCCACACTGTGGAAAGGAAGAGGAGCAGTCCTCTGGGGTAGTGACCAAGGACACAGTCGTGTGGTGAGGAAGTCCCAGAGGACCGTGGGACTTAGTGGTCGGGCCTGTGGGTCTCGATCAAGTGGCAGTGTTGGCAAACACGGCTAGGGGCAGAAAGGGACTTAGT
>NW_003314355.1:397616-405991 GCF_000143415.4 Selaginella moellendorffii | reverse complement strand
AAGGATACTATGGAGTGGATCTGAGATGACCACTCACGGATGGTTTGCCTACCAAACCCCCCAGGGTCTGGGAGACGAACGCTTTGGGCTTTCACCCTCTCAGACTCGAACTCGGACTCGGACTCGGACTCGTACTCGGACTCGGACTCGGACTCGGACTCGGACTCGGACTCGGACTCGGCCTCGGCCTCGGTCTCGACCTCGGCCTCGGTCTCGACCTCGGCCTCGGGCTCGGTCTCAGTCCCGATCTCGGTCTCGGTCTCGGTCTCGGTCTCGGTCCCAGTCTCGGTCTCGACTTCGGACTCCATCTCGGGTCCATCTCGGACTCCATCTCGGACTCCATCTTGGGTCCATCTCGGACTCCATCTCGGACTCCATTTCGGGTCCACCTCGGGTCCACCTCGGACTCCATCTCGGGTCTATCTCGGACTCCATCTCGGACTCCACTTCGGGTCCATCTCGGACTCCAACTCGGGTCCGCCTCGGACTCCATCTCAGACACTTCCACGTGTCATGTGTTGGTCCTTTTGGGTCCCTTTTTGGAGCCTCGCCTATGGCTCGTTTCGTGCTCATTCCTCGAGCACTTCGTTAGGAGTTCCACTCCCGCTCTTGACTTTTCAAGTCGGAGCTTTTGGTCCAAACGTGTTACGCTCGTTTGGCTCTCGCTTCGGCCACTACCACGTGGCGCCCTTCCGGCTCCACTTTGGGGCCTAGGGATTTTGTGTCTCACACTAAGGGAAATGAGCTGTGTCAAGGTGGTGGCATAGTGAGTTCGAAGAAAGTAGTCTCTTTAAAAGACCATGGGAGGGTCACAAAGTTGGGATATGGATAAAGCCCATAACAGAAAATGCTAAAGAGACATATTAGAGGTGAACACCCTCTGGACTTGGCTAAGCAAAGTCTTTGCTATAAAATTAAAAGGATACCTAGAGAATGGAGGTAGCAATCCTATATTGCTGGGTGCATCAATCAAAGGATAAAAGCAAAAGACTAATGGCTAAAGAAAAAGCCATATGCAATGTAAGGTGTCGAAGACACCCAAGAAATTAACTTTGAGAAGTCAAAATTAAAAGTTCCAAAGTGCAAAGGTTATATTGATGGAAACTGAGACTACTCAAGAATGAGTTGCTGTAAGCCACAAATATTTCCTTTCCAATTTGCCGGCTTACCTCGTCTACCTGTCCAACACTGCCTTGGCTTTTGCTAAGTTCCCTCGCCAAGGTTCTCGCCTATGGTACCAACTCCTACTTGGTCCTACTTGGTTTTAGCTACTCATTGCACAAGCAACGGAGTGTTAGTCATCCATTCACGGATTCCCAAATCTCTCCCAATCCCCCTCCTTGGGTTAGACTGGACTTAAGGTTCGGCTACGCTCCCTGCAGGCACAAGCAGCCAAGCACACCAAGCCTTCAGGTTCCTAACATCCCTTGGTACCACAAAACTTGATCATGGGACCCTCTAAATCCCAAGTCTTGGGTGCAACACTTGCTTCGGGACGCCGGGGCGAAACACTGTGGCCTAACGGCCCGATAGGGGTACCTCTACCCCCCCAATTCCATCCCGAAGGAAGGCCCAAGCCCCTAGGAAGGGCAAGGACTAATGAGCCACATGGTACTCAAGTGGGGCACCACTCCACATGAGCCGGGAGCACTGTAGTCGGTTTCCCTTTCAGGAGTGGGAGCTGCTCTTGAGCACTTCCTTGGGTAACCCCTCTAGCACCACTCGAGTCCATGCTCACTCCCACCCAAGGCCCCTCGGCCCCAGTCTCAACCTCAAGTCAGTTTGGAAGCACCACTGGAGAGTTCCTTCAAGACTGGTTCCTAGACCTCACTATCCCTACTATACTTTTGGAACCCCCTGCAGCCCCCCCCCCCCGGGAGACACACGCTTTGGGCTTTCACCCCTTGACCCGTATTAGTACTCAAACTCGGTCTCGGGCTCGATCTCGGACTCGACTTTGGACTCGACCTCAGACTCAGTCTCGGACCCGATTCTCGGATCTCGGACTTCATCTCAAACTCGGTCTCAAACTCGGTCTCCGAGTCGGCCTCGGACTCGATTCTGGACTCTATCTCGAACTCGGTCTCAGAGTCGGTCTTAGACTCGATCTCAAACTCGGTCCCATCCGATGAACTCTTTGTCATTTTAGTCATGCTTTTGGGGATCCTTTAGCCTACGACACCTCGGGGAGTTGGTTCCTTACAGTAGTGGGATTGAGATAGAGAAGGTGTTTCTAATAGGTTTAGTGAAAACTAAACCAATGAAAGGAAAGAACTAACACAAGTGGTCGAATGATCTATAAGTTGGAGAGATTATGCTCCTTAGAGGATGGATAAGGCATAGTGAGCCTTCAGTGTCAAACCATTAACAAATATTGGCTAGGTACTAAGGATGAAAAAGGTAACATATATGTAAGTGATTAATTTTTCCATTCTACTTTAATCACTTAACCACACCGCCGACCACTTGAAGCAGTCTCACTCACAACCTCCATAAGTCCTATTTTGGACTTGGGCTTGCTAGCCCCAAGAATGGCATCCCCGCCACTCAACCTTTGCACTTGGTCCAAGTGCTCCACGTGTCCGATCCCATGACCGACACCCCAAGGTACCACTGACATATCAGCCCATTATGCTAAGGCCATGCCCATTCACCTTGGTCACATTAGTTGTCTAACACCACCTACATTACATTCCTGTCTCTCAAAAATTGAGCCATCCATCCATGAGTGATCATCCCAGATCCACTCCTTAGCATCCTTAGGATGCCCACAGATATGGGGAATAGCCTTCCCCAACCTCCCTTTTCCGGTCTCCACCAAGTCCCTTTCTACCCATGGCCGTGTTCGCCAACACTGCCACTGGATCGAGGCCCATAGGCTTGACCACTAAGTCCCATGGTCCTCTGGGACTTCCTCACCACTTGACTGTATCCTTGGTCACTGCACCAGAGGACTACTCCTCTTCCTTTCCACAGTCTGGGCCTTTGGGACAACATTTCGTAACACCGTGGCCTTAAGCGAGCCTCGTGGGTACTCTCCCCACCTTCCGCCTTTAGGTGCTCTAGCCATGGGCTTAGAGCGAGGTTCCGTTGAGCCACACCAGGTATCCAAGTAGGTAGTGCCACCCACACTTGGACTGGGAGCATCGGCTAGTCGATCTCCCGGGAGAACTAGAGCCGGCTCTTGAACACTTCACCAAGCTACCCCGCTTGTCGGTCCATGTTCACTCTAGTCTTGGACTTCCCAGTGGGCAGCTCATCACCCAACACTGGGTACAGCCTTCCTGGGCCAAACTGGCCTTTCCTAGCCAAACTGGCTCCACTATAGTCCTCCCCCCTACTATACTTTTGGAGCTCACCAAACCCCCCAGGGTCTGGGAGACGAACGCTTTGGGCTTTCACCCTCTCAGACTCGAACTCAGACAGCAAGTACAAGTTAGTGGAGTACATGACCAGCAAAGACAAAAAGAAATGAATGTGAAACCTAGTCCTGGAGTCCATGTGATCTCATACTTTATATTATGAGATTGTTTCACCATGAAGATATCATCCAATCGCCAAATATTGAGAGTGAGAGCCTCTTAACATAGGGAGAAACATGCTAAAACACTATAATTAAGCTCCTCTTAATTACACTTCTGAACTCTAAAAGTGAAAAAGAAGGTCTCTTGCCTGGACATGGATTTTAATTTTTGTTTATATGTATTTTTTTGCCTTAAAGTAAAAACATTTACCTGTTCATTGTCTAGGGTTTAAACAAAATAATGCTAGGAGGATTGACTTCGATAGTGCAATCAAAAGATTTAGTAATGCCACGGTTGTGGATGAGAGAGTGGTAACCAACTGTGTTAACAAGATCATGAACGCTCTGCTGCAAGCAAACATGCAATTTAAGAGTTTAGATATCGGCTCTGAACCTAAAGAGGCCTATGGAGAATCTAGCACAACAAAAGATACATCATTCACAAGATATTCCCATTACTATTTTCTCAGAGTTTGGATATAATTAGATATTTATGTATTGGTTTTCTAGACTGTATTTAACAAGTTTACTTCCATGCTTTTCCAACCTTTATTGCTACTTTATCCAAACTAGGTGTTATATTAATATTCTTTCATTGAAATGTTACTTATTTTTTTTTAATAATCTAAATGCCTTGGTCCCTCAATATCACTAGATGATAGCTTATTCTGTTTACCAAACACCCTTATTATGATGCCTTTTGTGTTAGTTTTGTTTAGTCCTAATTACTATTTATAGAAAGTATCTACATTTGCTAATTTAGTATATTTATGGAATAGTAGAGATTGTTTTGAACACAATGGTGATAATCCCATATCCCATATCCAAATTATCAATTTAGCACCATTTTATATTTAATAAGTTTCAAATTAGTCCCAGAGACTAACTGCTAGTACTAAAGGTGATTAGGGGTGAAAGCCCAAAGTGTGCATTAAAAAAAAAAGGGTTTCAAATATATAATAAGGATAATGAGAGCATATATGGTTTTTACCCTTTATCCTATGGTGATTTATGGAGAAGGGAGAAAAAGACAAGCTCGAGGATTCAAGCTTAGGAAAGTAAACTTGAGAGGTTCAAGGTTAGGACTGTATTCCTAACCTTGACGTGAGCAGTAGCGACTATAAAAGTAGGACTTAGAATGTTTTTAGACTTATCCCTAATACAAAATACATTGCAATACATCGTCATTCTGCCTATCTCTTTGGCTATTCACAGCAATGTCTTACTTACCCACCGCCTTCAAGGGATCAAAGGCGTGGGACTAACACCTTCAAGCACATGTTCATAGTTTCTACTTGGCTTGGCACAAGCAGGTAAGTGCACTCTTCTTGTAGTGTAGTTTTAGTTTTAGGGACTAGATTAGATTTGAAACTCCTAGGAAAATCTCGTGTGGACGTTTCCTCCCAGTCCAGAGAATTCAAGGAGTTTTCACTAGCGACCACAGTGGGATATGGTGATGTGAAGAGCTCATGGAATAGAGCAGACCAAGACGCTCACTTTCCCCAAAACTTCAAGGAAAACGGACCAAAGACGCACAAGAAAATGGCATAGGAAGAAAAAGCCCCAAAAATCAAGAAAAACAAGACCGTAAAACAAAAACGGTGGAAGAGCATGAAGGAATGAAGAAAAAAAATGGAGCGTAAGACCAAAAGATGAAGAACACATGAAGATTGAAGCCACCCAAGTCGTGGAAAACTTGGAGCATGCGTAACTGTTTTTGGCGAGAGGTTGAAGAAAGCGAATATTCCAAGGATCTGCGATAAGGAAACGACTAAGGGAAAATTCTAGCGGCTGGAGATGGAGGAAGAATGAAAAAGCACGACTGCCCATTTTGAGACACAAGCTGTACAAGATACGAAGACTGCCTTTTGTGTGGTTTCAGAAATTGTGCAAAACCGTACAAGCAATGCTATCCAAAATGGCGATGCGACACTTGCAAGCAAGCAAAAGCAAGACTCCGAATCAGGGATGAAAATGCCACAGCAGAGGAGAGTAGGAAACAAGAAGAAATAGCCCAAGAAAACGACACCAAAAAGAGAGACAATAGTTTAGAACAAGCAGCGAAACAAAGCTTTAGTTGTTTACAAAAACTTCAAGAAACGATTCTGCGACTCTTCTACAAATTGTCTAGCAAATAGGAGGGATGCAAAAATGAGGAAATGTTGAAAGAAAAATATGTTTACTTCGATTTCTTTGCAACTCGAAGAACCCTGACTTGGGTGTATCGCGGACACCTCTTTCAACAAACAATTGTTGAATTCCTAGGCATACACAAACATGAAACTTTTCAACCATTAACGCTTGCTTTCAACATTGATTTGACGAGAGTCATAGCAGCAACAGAGTGTGGAATTTTTGAACCACAAGTTCGTTGGTTTGTGGACACTCTTAGATTTAGAGATTTCGAAGAGAACGCGGAATTACTTTACCGACTTCTTCAAAGTCCTCTCCGTGTAACGCTACCAACAAGTACTCTTATCGAATTATATGCTATAGCATATTGGCACCGTTTAGGACGGACGAGAATAGCTGGAGAATTAAGAAATCAAGGACAAGGCCATCAACAAATTCCAATTTGGAATTCGAGTTTAAGAAACCGACGGGAACCTAAACTTGCATCAAGTTCAAGGGAATGACTTGTAAACTCAAGGATAACAAGTCGAAGGAGGAGAAATTTAAGACAGAATCACAATAGGCCAAGATTAAATACAGTAACAAACTTCAACTTTGACACTGAGGTCCAACGTCGAAACCCCAGCCTAGAGCTACATATCACTCGCAACCAACAAGGAAGAGTGCGTCCAAGCAGTCTCAACATTTTAAGGAGTATTTTAGGAGATCCTGCGTCAAGGATTCAAACTTATAATGCAAGGGTATTAATTGAGACTATCCCTTGGGAAGTTCGTGAAGCGATCGACTCTGATCGTGAAAGAGAACGTGTTATACGACAGAGGGAAGTAGAACACCACCGGCAAGAACAGCATCGGGGAAATGCACCATCACGCAATCGACCATAGAGAAAATTGCGCTGGATAAACCCGCGCACACATAGGCTTAAAGCAACAAGAATCTGTTGGAAACTATACTGTGACGTGTGGACGTCATTAGAGACTAGAAATATACAAGAATTAGGACATTAAAATACAACCACTGCTGTATTCAGCATTTTCAAATACTACCAACGACTGGGAAACACAAACGTTCATAGTGAGAGCTCGCATTCCAGTACGACCAACATATTGTAAGAGACCAAAACAATTGTTCAAGAATTTAGATAAGATTGGACTCCTAAAGAGAGTTGCAATCGTTTGCATACCTGCTCGATCCCAAACTTGGAGAGCAGCACCAAATATCACTAGCGAACAGCTACATCGATCAATATATGACACAACCAACCTCCTTCCACAAACAAAATCGTACTTACTTACACCACCAGATTTTTCAAATACAAGACCTTTCCTAAGCTAGACTCAGGAAAGTGACCTCGAGAAGAAACTCGGGAAGAATCGAGAAAGAAAAACTCGATTGAAGACTCAAGACACAAGAGCTTGACTTCGCATTTCTACTACAAAACCAAACTTGCAGAAGACTCAAGACACAAGAGCTTGACTTCGCATTTATACACCAAAAACAAACTTGCTGAAGACTCAAGACATAAGAGCTTGACTTTGCAATCTATGAAGAACAACATCTGACTCCAGACAACTTAGGCAAAACATAAATTCAGGAAACTTATCTCAACATTCAAGTTGAGAAGACTCAGCAAACTGAATGTACAAACACAAACCAGACCCAATCAAGATCCGGGAAAGAAATCTTCGACAAAAGAATCGAGAAGTGAAAAAGGAAGAGATAGGAAAAGAGAAACTAGAACAACAACAGCAACAAATTTTAGAAACAATATTAGAGAAGTACGACAAGGAGGATAAAGAAATTCAAGTTGCCGAGTCAAGCAACTCAGCCAACGATAACAAAGAACTAAATAGTGAAGACGCCCCAAAGTTTGAGGCATTTGAAGAAGCCGAATACATAGCACCAAAGTTTTACTCCAATCCAGACTCACCAGAACAACAATTTCACCAACAAAGTCTACAACTTCAAATGGCAATCATCAATCTAGCGACAGCCATAGGGAACATGATTTCCTATCCCATTTTTACTGGTGGAAAAACCGAAGATGCAAACCAGCATCTTAAACAATTTGATCAAATTGTAAAGATGAACAAACAGGAAATGCATCAAGAAATACTTTTCCCATACACACTTAAAGGAAAAGCACTCGATTGGCATAATACACTCGATGATGCTTTGACCCATGATGAAAAAGTCACACAATTTAAGGAGCAATTCCAGACCGGTGGAACTCCAGAAGAACACTATGAGATCATCAAAAACTTCAAGCAAAAATCACGTGAAGGAATTCAAGATTACACTCGAAGATTTAAGTTTCATGCAAAGCACTGCAAGGATTTGATAACAGATAAAGGAAAGAGCTTATCCTATATCCAAGGACTAAAAGAAATCTATAGAAACATGGTAGCAATTGCTGCTGCAACAGAGAATCCAGATGATGAAAGTGTTGATACACTCTCCAAAGAAATCCTCACATTGGAAAAGCGATTCAAGCAATTCACAAAAGCTATACCTTCACAAACCGATGACGGTTCAGATGATGAAGAAGAGGAAGAAATACGCATTAAGACAAAGAAGAAAACACCAAAAGACCAAGACTTGAAGGATATAATCAGGAAAATCTCACAAACCGAACTCAAAGTAGGAGTGTGGTGTACAAAGTGTAAAAACGAGGGACATACATATTTGAATGCAAATTACAGCTCCAAAGTGTCAAATT